>NC_048272.1:22802637-22860137 GCF_009762535.1 Notolabrus celidotus
CTCCCACCCACTTCCCTCTCTGACTGTCTGAATGAAATAAAATCCTGGTTCACCTTCAACTTTCTCAAATTAAACAGTGACAAAACCGAGGTTCTCTTCATTGGAACCAAATCCACCATATCACAGCTGTACAGTTTCTCACTTACCATTGACAACTCCTCAGTTTCCCCCTCCCCCCAGGTTAAGAGTCTGGGTGTCATCCTTGACAGCACACTATCATTTCAATCTCACATCAATAATGTCTCTCTGTCTGCATATTTCCATCTTCGCAACATCAATCACCTCCGCCCATCCCTCACACCTAACAGCACTGCCATCCTCGTTCACACCCTGATAACTTTGCGCATCGATTATTGTAATTCCCTCCTCTTTGGTCTCCCTCTCAAATCCGTCCATAAACTTCACTTGGTCCAGAACTCTAATCCAGAACCCCATCCATTAATCACATCACTCCCGTCCTCCAGCAGCTTCACTGGTTACTGCTCAAAACTCGCATTGATTTCAAGATCCTGCTCCTCACCTTTAAGGCCTTCCATAACCTCGCTCCTCCGTACCTCTCTGAACTTCTCCACATCAACACACCCAGCCGCACTCTCAGGTCTTCTTCTTCCATTCACCTTACTACACCACCTGCCTGCTGGACCACCATGGGGTCCAGAGCCTTCAGCCGGTCTGCCCCCCGCCTCTAGAACTCCCTCCCTCCAGACATCCGTAACATCGACTCTCTTTCCATTTTTAAATCACATCTCAAGACACATCTTTTTAAACTGTCATATTCACTCTGATTACACCTCTTCACTGCACCACATCTTGTCCTGTTAATTTTATTTGTACTTATTAATTACACTGTATCATGCCTTGTTGATTTTATCAGCCTAATTTTTATATTGTTCTTTTTAAACTCTGCCCTGTACGGTGACCTTGAGTGCTGAGAAAGGTGCCTTTAAATAAAATGTATTATTATTATTTTTAAATGGACTCAGGTCTGCAGAATTGGCGTTTCAGGATAATAATAATAATAATATTTACATATGGTGTTCAAAGACAGTGGTTTTTGAAGTGATTTTGAGCCCATGCAGTGACTTCCACTACAGAGTAGGGATTGGCATTTCAAGCCAAAACACTATTGGATAATCATTGGCATCTATTCAACGATTATTCAAATAATCCCCCAACACACACACAAAACCTGTTCACAGATGTCTAAATCCAACCTGTAAATTCTGGAGTACGAGAGGTTTAGATAAGTGAAGCTCTACCATCACTTTTATTTGTTATGAAGTTTATTTTGTGGCTGTTTAATGAAAACCTTTTCACTTCCTTCTTGTAACTCAGGAGCTAAAATGATCAAACACATTATTAGGAAACTCTTTTTATTGGGCCAGTTCCCAAATGTTATACTTCACCTTATATTTTGAAAGTTGTTGCACAGAAATATTGAATTAAATAATAGAAACAAACAAGAAAACATAAAGTAATGAAAAGGTTTCCATTCTCCATTGAACGTATGCACTAACTGCTCTTCTTTGCACTGTAACCACCTTTAATTTCATCTTTAATCACACTTTGAGAGACGTGTTTGCTCTGTAGTTATGACTTTACTTTGTTTATCAGCTGTCTCTCCCCTGCACTGCTCTTATAAGGTGTTACAGACTCACCTGCAGGGCAACTCAGTTTATGAGATATTTCCAAACAGGCTTTAGATATGTCTGGATCTGCGTTTGTGTTCTGTTCAGGAATTTATGATGACGCCAAAAGGCATCAAAAAGTTGGCAGAAACAATGCTTAGTTTGTGTTGAGACATGAGGCATGACATCTCAAAGTTACTTGATCTGAGAACAAAAGAAGTCGATGAGTTCATGAGGAGCTTTAACTTGTAAATTTAAACGCACGGTCTTTGAAAATTGATAACGGTGAAGTTTTTTAGTCCCCGGCTCTGATGGTGACAGCTTTTTAACTAGTCCACAGATCATTTCTCCTTCTCCATGGGACTCCAGGGGAGTTGGTACTTGTCTTTAAAGGTATCATTTCAGGTTTCTAAGCTGATGTCACAGTGATGAATCAGCAGGCTTGTTGTGAGCTGCAGCAGCCTGCAGGTTGGCACAGACTGAAGCTTTCTGTGGCTTTTATGTTGATCCAGGTGATGGATGGAAGGTAAACAGACACACCTAGCTCAGTGTTGCTGAGAAAACACCTCCACGTTAAAAAAAGAGAGGAAGAGAGTTAATGGTGGAACAAGACGTAACCTTGCGTGACCTTTACTGCTTTAATATCCACTTTTAAGAGCGACTAAGGTTCCTGACAGCACCGTACATCAACCCTCTAACACTGCAATGGGCAGAGGACACAGCAAGAGTCATGAAATGTAATAACCTCCGCAGTTACAGGCACTGAGAGGAGTTTTTAACTGATTTTGAACTAGTCTCATCTATACTGATACCTCTTCATGACGCACGTTTTCCCTTGATGTATTGTTTTAGACGGACAAACTACAACCCTGCTGTGCTAGCTAAAAGAGCTAAACGGCTATGGACTATATTTGATGCGTCATTGCTCTTTGACGACTGAAGAGTTTAACCCAAGCGGCAATCTCCAGTCTTAAAATATGAAGCCCACACTGAAGTGCGTTCACTAGAGGCTGGCTGCAGAAACACCAGAAACCACATACACACCCATTCAAAGAAGACGATCTTTACAGCAGAAATAAACATGTTTACAGACTGGTTCAAAAGACAGTTCATGTCTGAATAGCTCACTTCTCTATCAGCACACACTGTACAGGGGGATTTTTTTAGAACTCGTTATTAAACTTACAAGTTTTGCCCAAATAAGGGCGTAGCGAATTTGATTGACAGGCGGGCACCCTGTAGCTGTTAGTGAAAAGGCTAAAGGCCCGCCTCTTTACCTCACACTAGCTTGGACAAAGTTTTGTTGTGTTCATCATTTTATTATTTTTAACGTTTAAGTTTAAGTCTACGTTATTCAGACATTTACTGGGACACCAGAGCTCACATGTTAAACCGGTACGTCTGCTCACCTTCTGTAAGCTAACTGACGGTTGCAATGTTTAGCCGTTGTTATGTTACAGATTATAATTCGACGTAGCTACAAATCAATAAATTATCTCATAATCTGCAACCCGCTCAAAGTTGTCCAAACAAAGAGAAGTAGTGTTAAAAAGAAGGTCTGTATTCATTCATTCGCTTCCACAACAAACTGCACCTCTTTACGGCAGTGGATGATGGTGCTCATGGGAAATGTAGTCTTCATCCCAGAAAGACTACAAAACTACTGATTTCATCCAAATAAGTCACTAGAATCAACTCCTCACAGAACCTTAAAGGTCAAAGTTAAAGATTAACATATGAGATGTTTGACTATAACATCATCCTTCAAATACTAGAATTAACAACACCAACAATAAGTTGCCTATGCATGTTTAAGCACCAATTGAAAGCTCAGAGATGTCTGGATTGCAGGACAGGATCAGGTAATGAAATATCCTCCATGCTGTTCAGCCTTCTGATTCAGTATGCTGACAGATGCTAACGTTTTTGCCTCAGTGTCAACAGGCAGAGGTGAAATCTGCCGGATCATTTTCAGCAGGTTGATTGGATTTAAGGTCTGTGATCAGTTTGTATGCGCAACACTTGCAACACAGGAATTAATCACAACAGTTGTCGTGGAGTTTTGACCAATCAGAATCGAGGATCCTTCGTGTTGTGTTCAGGGGTAAAGAAAGAGACGGCTGATAAACAAACTGACCAAGAGAACATAAAGTGTACACGTGTGTTAGGTGAGTGTGTTAAGCTTAGGTTTGTGCAGTATTTTTAAATGATTGTGTAACTTGAAGAAAACAAACCTACTCCTGAATTAATTCACCAGGAAAGGAATATTTGAACAAATCACTTCCTGTGCACGCTTTGATTGATCTTCATTTCTCTGTCTGTCTCTGAATGTGTAACCAACGTGTTGACTGACACTAACCTCCAGCTGTATTTAAATCAGAGGTCATTCACTTTCATTTCAAATCCTGTTTAAATACGGCTGGTCTAACAATAAATTCTGACATTTCATTGAAATATTTTTTGTGTTGTTTGGTTCATTTGATTTTTTATTTTTGGTAACTTTTAGTTTAACTTGTTTAAGTATGTGGATTGATCTCACACACTTGGGATTGATGTAAAAAGAAAAACATTTAATTATTTTATTTTGATATTATCCAAGATTTAATATACAAATAGTATTAAATCCTCTGTATTTCTTTATAAATGTGACATTTTAAAGAAAATGAGCAGCTATAAAATGTATCATGATTTCAAAAACACAGACAGGAAACAGCTGACTCTAACCAATCAGAGCCACACATTAGTGAGACAAATAAGGTCAGTCTTTGAATTTCAGGGACGATCTTGATCCGCCCACATCATCTGACAGCATGTTTTCATTCCCTGGTTTTAATCAGTGTAACTTAAGGGCCTAGTGTGTTTTTTTTAGGCTGCCAGATCCCTTGAAAAAAAAAGGAAAATATTTATTGATTTAAGGTGATTTTTGTTCACAATGTGTGGTTGAGTATTTTATTTTATTTCATCATTCAAATTTTTTGTACTTTGGTATTAGTTATTTTTTAAGGCATTTTGAGACAGAACTGAGGGGAGTAGAGCGCAGAGGTCGAATTACAGCCTCTGCACTCAAGAAGCACGCTTATACCTCTGGCTACGGTGCCCCATTTTTTCTCATTCTTATGCAAAGTAGTTACTTGTTACATTAAAACTGTTGCTTTAGCATTAAAGCCTTTGAACACATAAAGTAGGACTGTGTCCTCTGAAGTCAGAGTTAAAAATAGGGACAACACAGCATTGCACTGAAAACGCTGACCTGCGTTTGTTTTGTAGAAAACATGCGCTAAATAGACACAGTTGTGTTTCTCTGATCTTTTTAAAAAGGCAGAGAAGATTGTAAACAATGACAGCAGAACAAATAACATTTAATATAATACAAGAAGCTGTGAACAATTTCAGAGAATGCTTTTGATGGGGTCTTTATAAATCTTGTGCTGTGTGTCAGAGCTTTAAGATATTCAAAACATGAGCTCCCTAAACTACTCGCATAAAACGTGAGTGGCGACTGGAGAATTTTGTTTGTTATAATTGTTCTGCTTCTTCAAGTGACATCATTCTCACTACAGCTTAATTTATAAGCCTCTTTTGTAACAATTAAGTTTAGTTCATTTTGTCCATATGTGATACAAAATTATATGTTAGCAAAAGTGTGTCGTGTAAAGACTGAAAAGTAGAGGATCCAGCAGGGAGCCCTGAGGAACTCCTTTTGCTACGTTTTATTATATAGGAATAAATTTTTTTTAAAACTTGTTAAATGTGTTTAGTTTTTTTAAATTATGGTATCTGGAAAGGAAAATCACCTTACATTTATTTATTTTATCTTCATAACAAAATGAGTGATGTCATTTCCTGTTGGTTCTTGCAGGTAAATGTGGGCAAAGGCAGCCACCCCAAGCTGGTGAAGGTGTTCGGTCCAGGAGTGGAGGCGACCGGACTGAAGGCCAACGAGCCCACACACTTCACAGTGGACTGTTCTGGAGCTGGAGACGGTAACACACACACACACACACACACACACACACACACACACACACACACACACACACACACACACACACACACACACACACACACACACACACACACACACACAGGGATTATGAAGAAAGGAAATCACCACAGACGGTTTTATTGGGTGTGAAAGCTGTTTCCACCAGTGTCTGAACGACGTGCAGAAAAGGAGCCTCACACTCAAACTGAATTAGTTTACTCACTCTGCCCCGGACCTAAAGACACCTTCCATACTGCCTTTAAAAGACACACACTCTCTCTCTCAAACACACACATTCCTTCGCCTGGTATGTCCTGGTGATGATCTCAAGCCAGAAACATCCTGACAGGAAATTCATCACTCTGACCTTCTGGAGCAGAGCGAAACACACACTCATAAAAACACACATTTATTAAAACGCACACTTTTAAAAACATGCTTTTTTATCCACCTGCTGAGCACAGAGAAAAGAGACTCATTAAATAAAAACTTTAAAAACATTTTGAAAAATGCATCAAATCTCAGAAAAATATGAGCTCTTTAACTTCTGAAAGTATAAAGATCATTAGAATTTTCCTGAAATTGCGCCGTGAAAGATGTGGACAATCTCAAATGAAGGATTAAAATTCAGTTCTTCGTTCTTTGCTCTACTGTCATGTATCAAAACAATTTTTTTGAGGTCAAAGCGTTACCAAACTGTGCCTGTTCTGTAAAAAGGAAAGGTATAATAAGTCAAAACTTCACCCTACACCGATTTAAAATAACCTACCGGTGGTTTTTTGATTGATACTGACCTAAATAAACTACTAACTGCAGGCACATACCAACACTGACCATGTGGGGGCGTACGTTTGCATATGCTACTAAAGCCGTCTTATTTTTCACAGCCTACATTCCCCTCTTTCTTAATGATGAGTTCAAATGAGCTATAAGGAAATTGTAAAGGCTGTAGAGCAGGGGTGTGTCCAGAGAGGCAGCCAGGGGTGGCATTGCCCCACCCACCTAAAATATCATTGGCCACCCCAAAATCCTAAACTATGATTGGCTATTTGCCTTGTCAGAGGTGGGACTTGTGTTAAAATCAAATATTTGGGCTGCTGGTAGCTTTCTTTGCAACAAATTTGGTTTTGTTAGTTCTTCATTTGGCACTTTGGACGTAGATTCTCAAGAGGTAGAATATTGTGAAAATTTTGTAATTTTTGTAATAAATAAAATTAGTAAAGTAACTTGCGGTATATATAATATATAAAATATAATAATATGAAATCATTATTATTATTTTTTCAGATGGTCATAATTATCAAAACGCTTATAACAATTTAGTTTGAGTCTAATGAGTTTATAATACATTTTATTTTTCTTAAAATCAAACTTTTTTACTATATTCTAATTTTTTAAAATTCACTTGTTTAAATCATAGACTATCATAGATGGACGTAGTATCTGTGATGTCACCCATCTGTTTCTGAAGTGCTGTCTTTAAACCGATTGTTTGTGGGTGCCATATTGGAAATGCTGAACTCAACCTAACTTCTGTCAAACTAGTGTGAGGTAAAGAGGCGGGGCTTAGGCCTCCTCGCTAACAGCTACAGGGTGCCTGTCTGTCAATCAAGTCAGCCAAGCCCTTATTTGGGCAAAACCCGTACAGTGTTTGCTGAATGAGCTACTCAGACCTAAACTGTTTTTTGAACCAGGCTGTAAACATGTTTATTTCTGCTGTAAAGATCGTCTTCTTTGAATGGGTGTGTATGTGGTTTCCTGTGTTTCTGAAGCCAGCCTCTGGTGGATGCTCGATGAACTGCAGTTTTTAGCACTTCAGCATTGGCTTCATATTTTAAGACTGGAAGTAACTGCTCGGTTTAAATGTCTAGCTACATTTTGGAGGAGTTGCACATCAGGCGTACTTCAACACAGAGATATAAACCAGGCTTTGTACTGCGGCCTTAAACTTAAACTATAGTAGAGATAAGGAAGGTAAATAAATGCTATTCAATCACTTCACACTTCATGCCACCCTTACAGCCTTAGTTACTGCCCCTGTTGGTCCACCCCAGCCTAAAAACTCTGGACCCTTTCCTGCTGTGGAGGGAGAGAAGAGAGAGGAGTTTTCCGATCATCAGTGTTTCAGGAATTTGGCTTGTTTGTTCCCTCTGACACAGTTTTGCGTCTCATGTCTCTCATGATCTGATTGACAGCTCATTGTTTACACTAGACAGTGAAGCATCCCAGTTACAGGAATGATAAAACATATGAGGGGAAGCAAACAAAGACACTCTAGCACCCCCTTGTGGCACTCAGTGTCCCTAACAATTAAGGCAGGAGCAACAAGTGAAAGACGGCATTTAGAAATTATTTAAAAGAGAGCCAAGAACTTTGTCCATCTTCTTTCCCAACCAGGAGTCTGACCGTGTTAAATAATGTGTGTGTGTGTGTGTGTGTGTGTTCATTCAGGTGATGTCAGCGTGGGCATTAAGTGTGAAGCCAACATGGTTGGTGATAAAGAGGCTGACGTGGACTTTGACATCATCCCCAACGCCAACGACACGTTCACCGTCAAATACGTCCCTCCTGCTGCTGGAAGACTCACCATCAAAGTCCTGTTCACTGATAAGGTATACACACACACACACACACACACACACACACACACACACACACACACACACACACACTCACACACACACAGAAACACATACACGGGGACAGTTAGAGGTTGTTGATTGTTTGTTGTGATTTATATCTGTGTGGATTTTCCGTCACAGGAAGTTCCTCAGAGCCCCTTCAGCGTAAAAGTCGATCCTTCCCACGATGCATCCAAAGTGAAAGCGGAGGGTCCTGGACTGTCTCGCACCGGTGAGACAAACAAACACACTCACACACTTCAACACACAACCAGGAGTGTCAGGTGATCAGATTTAGATAAAATGAGACGAGGAAAACGGTTATGGTTACCTCGAGTTAAAGAAGTTTGGGCTGTTTCAAATTCATGTTCATGTCCATGTGTGTTCTCTACCTGTGCAGGTATCGAGAGCGGTAAGCCCACTCACTTCACAGTGCTGACCAAAGGAGCGGGTAAAGCACCGCTGGATGTTACCTTCTCCACCCCCGTCAAAGACTTTGACGTCATCGACAACTATGACTACTCCCAGACTGTCAAATACACACCTGCACAACAGGTATGCTCAGAATGCAGCAGTGCAGGTATATCAAGAGTACAACCATGTATAAAAGACAATGAGGTTAACATATGTGGACCGGGGCGCTGTTTGTCTAGTGGTTTAAGCGTGTGCCTCATATACAGAGGCAATAGACCTCGATGCAGCGTTTGCAGGTTCGACTCCGGGCCTCTACTATTCACTGCATGTCTTCCCCCGGTCTCTACTCCACATGTTTCCTGTCTCTCTTCAGCTGTCCAATCCAATAAAAGCGAAAATGCCCCAAAATTTAACAAAAAAAGCATTTGTGGATCAAATACAAGCGTGGATCTGTGTAGCAGACATGCAAGCTCACATCTGTGCACCAGGTTTGCACAGATTGGCAGCTGCACAGCAGGCGCTCATCTGTGCAACACAAACACTGCTGTTCAGTGATGGTACAAGCATTCATGCAACAGACTCTCACCTGTGTGCATCACATCTTTACCTGTACAACCACTTCATCAGGAAACTCCTACAGAATAGGAACGCCAAATATGTACTTAAAGCTCCTGTAAGGAACTTTTGTGATTAGGTGCATTTCGACCAAGAGCTACTTTACCTGGAACTAAAAGGTTCCTGTGCCCCCATTGTTGTCTGCGTTTCGACCGTAGATGCAAAAGTAGATGCACTACACCCCCAGACCAGTAGAGGGCAGTAAAACAAAGACGAATGCCATTCATCACAGATGACACCATAGAAGCAGACGGACAGGCAGGTATCATTATGAGCAACACAACAGTTAGCCTGTTAGCATGGAAGAGACTCAGCTGGTGCTGTTTTAGATGGTGCTATATTTCATCACGGATGGATTCACTGAATCAACACGTGAGAGGAGATAAGCGCGAATAGCAAAAATGTTTCAACGCGGCTTTAAAATCCTTTTTAACTCAAAAAGCCGTGGCAGAGATTGGCCAGTGTTTTGGTTAAAACAGCGACCCTGTTAACTGCCGACTTTCAGCCAGATGCATCCCTCATAAACATCTTAAGATGATCATTAAATATATAATAAGTATATTTAGAAATCTTAATAAAAACTAAACTAGTTTGCATTCTCAGGAACTCCCTCTGTGTTTCAACTAGTGAAAGAAAGAGAAATCAAGTCAATCACAGATGTGTGTGATGTTATTGTGGACTGCAGCAGATCATGAGGCTGGATAACTGAGTCATTAATCATACATCTGTCCAAGTGGTGGCAGCTGATCTGTCTGTGCTCTGTGCCTTTAATCAGATCAGGTAACAATTTTAAAAATGTCACAAGTCTCCTAAACAAATGCTCAGATTCTCCAGAGTCATGATGGCAGCTTAGAACAAAAGCTTAACGTTTGTCTTGAAGTCGTTCGCCTGTCAGGGCCTCTGTTAAACGTCTCTGTTGCCATGAATATAAATTATGAAGTAATAAAAAACCTCTCTTTTCATATTCAGAGCGTTTTCAGCTCTATAAACTCTAAACACATGTTCCTGTCTTCTTCCACATCTGCAGGGCGAGATGGCGATCTCAGTGAAGTTTGGAGGAGATCCCATCGCCAAGAGCCCCTTCAAGGTTGACATCGCTGCTCCGCTGGATCTGAACAAGGTCAACGTGGACAACATGGAAGGAAGTAAGTCTTCTGTCTCACTCTTCACGTGACGACAACATAAAAAATTATGTCCTGTGTTTATTTTTTTATCATGGTTCTTTACAAACTTTGGATTCTTTCGCATGTTTCAGGAGTGGAGGTGAATCAGGAGCAGCAGTTCATGGTGGACACAAAGGGTGCAGGAGGTCAGGGTCAGCTGGAGGTGGCAGTGGTGAGTGATGATGAATACTGTATTTATTTCCTGTAAAAATGAAGTCTTAATAATCCTCATTCTCACTGTGTTGTTGTGTTTCTGTGTCCCTGTGTGATAACCAGATGAGTCCCAGTCAGCAGGCCGTCCCCTGTAAGGTCGAGCCTCAGCGCGGTAAACCTGGCGTCAGTCAGGTCCGGTACACTCCCACAGAGGAGGGGGCCCATGCTGTCAATGTGACCTACGACGGACACCCAATCCCAGGGAGCCCCTTCCCTGTGGAGGCCCAGCTGCCTCCAGACCCGAGCAAGGTAATCTCACAGTTCCTTAAGGGGACCTTTAAAGTACAGAGGCGTGGAGTTTGTTCTCTTTGGTAACTTTGAGGTCATATCAAAAAGAGTATTTACTGTTCTTTACGTTTGTAGTTATATTTGTTTCATGTTGAGATATTGAACTCGAAAAAATTAAACGCTGTCTTGTTCCCTCTTCAGGTGAGGGCATCCGGTCCCGGTCTGAAGGGAGGTCTGGTTGGAAACCCAGCAGAGTTTACCATCGACACAAAGGGTGCCGGCACGGGAGGTCTGGGTCTGACGGTGGAGGGGCCGACTGAGGCCAAGATCGAATGTTCGGACAACGGAGACGGGACCTGCTCTGTCTCCTACCTGCCCACCGAGCCCGGAGACTACCTGGTTAACATCCTGTTTGAGGAGGTCCACATCCCAGGCTCGCCTTTCAAAGCCGACATCCAGATGCCCTTTGACCCCTCCAAGGTGGTGGCATCTGGGTCAGGCCTGAAGAGAGCGAAGGTGAGGGGTCAGGAGAGGAAGCGCTTATTCTTTGTCGAGGAAGACGCCTTTCGAACATGATTTTCAGCGTTGATGAAGCTCTGTTCATTTTCATTCAAATAAAATTCATAGTCTGATCCAGCTTGTTGTGTTTTTGCAGGTTGGGGAGACCTGTGTGCTGAATGTGGACTGTTCCCGGGCCGGACCAGGAGAACTGGACCTGGAGGCAGCATTGGACACCCCGCCATCCAGTCCCACTGGTTCTTCTCCTCGATCAGGTGACACTAACACTGTTCTGGTTGACCCAGAATCAGTATTATGACCCGTATTTTCTCACTTTCTGAATTTCGTTTACCTCACCAGGCCTTTATAGGAGGCTGGCTTAAATTAGTATTTAACTATACTCTGAACAACTCCTGTTTGCACCAATCAAAGTTACCTACTTATTATGTGGCTACAAAGTCAACACTTCCTGTTAGTTTCAAATTAAAAGCTGTGGCACAAATGGCACAGAATCCCTTCATTTTCTTATTTTGAATTAGTTGCAGAAAATGTTGAAAATCAAGTAACTTGAAATGTTTAAATACAGATCTTACATTGTAGCTACTGCCCTCTTGTGGCCTGTGTCTGTTACTACAAATTACAGAGTGGCTGAGACTAAACACCGTCAGTGACTGAAATTGGACGATAATGCTTTAGATAAGACAGAAAACAAAACGTGTCAAAGCTAGCATGTAAGATACTTATGCTCAGTCATTATTAGAGACCTCCTTTTTATTTAAGTCCTGTAATTAGCTGAAGATTTACGGTGCACAATTACAAGCGGTGAAAGAAAACATGCAGATGGTTGGAAATATGAAAGTTAGGATGCAGAGACTCTAACTCAGTGAGAATAAATCAAACAAGTACTTAAACTTCATTCTTGTTTTTAAGGATTAGTTGCAAACTTTGGTAATCTTTCTTATTCACTTTTGGACAGAGCTTTGTAAGAACATATTTAATGATTTGCTTGAAGTTGTTAATAATGATATATTGTGCTTCGATTAAGAGAAGGGGGAACCATCACCTGATTCTTTTACAAAGTGAAGTTCAGTATGTGTGCAGAAACTGAGTGGTCAGTTCTGTGGAAGGTTAACCTGATTCTGTTGACTTCAGGTGTCAAAGCAAAGACCGAGGTCCTGGACAACAAAGACGGGACCTACACGGTGACCTACGTCCCCCTGTCCTCTGGCATGTACACGCTGCGGCTGAAGTACGGAGGCAAGGCCGTACCCGGGTTCCCCGCTAAAGTCATGGCTGATCCTGCCGTCGACACCTCGAAGATCAAAGTGTTCGGACCAGGCGTGGAGGGGAAAGGTACGGGTTAAGATTTTCTGAAATAACAATAATAAAAGTAGTCAGAATATCTAAAGGTTCCTGTTAAATAATGTAATTATTTTAATTTATAGAGGAGGAATTAAAGACGTATTATCTGGGGTCTCTCGTTTAAACATTTTTTCCTCGTCTTGTCTCCTTCAGCTGTTTTCAGAGAAGCCACCACAGAGTTCACGGTGGATGCCCGTCCTCTGTCTCGACGAGGAGGAGACCACGTGAAGGCGGAGGTAAAGAACCCATCCGGAGCGCTGACAGATTGTGTTGTCAAAGACAATGGCGACGGGACCTACGGCGTCGAGTACACGCCTTTTGAGAATGGTAATGCCCCAGAGGAGGACTGATGATGCTGATAACTCTGCTGTGATGTCACTTCCACTCAGCTGCTGTTTGTCTTTGTGTGTTCTTTAGGAGCTCACAGCATCCAGGTTCTGTATGACGAAACCCCGATTCCAAAGAGCCCGTTCAAGGTTTCTGTGTCGGAGGGATGTGACCCCAGCAGGGTGGTGGCTACAGGCCCCGGACTCCAACAAGCCCTGACCGAAAAACCAAACAACTTCGACATCGTCACCAGGTACCGTCAGACAAAAGGGTCCTCAGTTTAGAAAGAAAGAGTCTGAGATGTTTCTGGTTTTAGTCCAGCCGCAACCTCCAGTCTTAAAATATGAAGTGTTAAAAACTGCAGTTCTTGGAGTGTCCACTAGAGGCTGGCTACAGAAACACCAGAAACCACATACACACCCATTCAAAGAAGACGATCTTTGCAGCCGAAATAAACATGTTAACAGCCTGGTTCAAAAAACAGTTTAGCTCTGAATAGCTCATTTCTTTATAACTCTCTACTTTTGAAGATATCAAACTTACAAGTTTTTCCCAAATAAGGGCATGTCTGACTTGATTGACAGGCGGGTACCCTGTAGCTGTTAGGGAAAAGGCTAAAGGCCAGCCTCTTTACCTCACACTAAATTAGGTTGAGTTCAGCATTTCCAATACGGCACCCGCTGACGATTGGCTTCAAAACAGAGCTTCAGAATCAGATGGGTGACGTCATGGATACTTCGCCCATTATTATACAGTCTATGGTTTTGCCCTGTTTAGCTATGATTAAGTCCCGCCCTTAAAGTCGAACCAGTCCTGAAATTTGGGCCTGTTCTTCATTCACCAGGGGGGCAGGTATCGGTGGTCTCGGCATCACCGTGGAGGGTCCTTCAGAGTCGAAGATGTCCTGCAAAGACAACAAAGATGGCAGCTGCAGCGTGGAGTACGTGCCCTTCACACCAGGCCTTTACGACGTCAACATCACGTACGGAGGAGAGCACATCCCCGGTGAGACAAAAGAGCTTTAGCTGAAAAGAGTTGTAAGTCTTTAACTTGTTCTTACATTCAAAGGCAGTCTGCATCAGTCCTTAGTGTCCAATCTTCCAAAGATCCTCTCTTCACCACTTAGATTCCTCACGTTATACTTTAACGTTCATTTCCACTTAAAGTTTGTTCACTCTGTTCTCGTTTCCGTCTACAAACCACCACTGATGTTAAAAGACCTGAACGATGTTTACAACTTAGCGTTTAAAAGACGTTGTTGAAGTTATTAGCTGATAAATGAATGTGTCAGTGTTTCATTTTAATGTTTTAAAGATGTGGTTCCACTTTAAAAGCTGCAGCTCAGTTTAATTGACTTTTTCAGGAAATGCTCAGCGTGTTTCCTCGTTCAACACTTTTCATGCACAGCTGTTGGTTTGTGGCCGAGCTGTGTGAAGGCATCCTCTCCAGGATGAGGAAACGGCACTAAACCAGACACTGTGAAACCCAGATGAAGCTCATTAAAAGTGAAATACTGGAATAAACTTTGAAGAGGAGCCGTTAATCTGATCTCTGAAGTGATGTTCTTAAAAACGTCTTACACTCAATCTCTTTTTGTTTTAGTGACTCTTATGAACATTTCTCTCCTTTCTCTCTTCAGGAAGCCCTTTCAAGGTCACAGTGTCAGACATGGTTGACCCCAGTAAGGTCAAGGTGTCCGGTCCAGGAGTGGGGTCAGGGGTCAGAGCTGACATCCCACAGTCCTTTGCGGTGGACTGCAGGAAGGCGGGCGTGGCTCCTTTGTCTGTAGCCGTCACTGGTCCCAAAGGTGTTGCGGTGCCCGTGGTGGTGAAAGACAACAAGGACGGGACTTACGCTGCGTCGTACAAGCCGACCGTGGAGGGGCCGCACTCTGTGGTTGTCAAGTACGCAGATGGGGAGGTCCCCGGCAGGTACGGACCAGCAGTAAGGATGTAAGGACCGTCTTCTAAGAAGTCTCTGAAGTGGATCGGTCTTGATTGTGTCTGTCGTCTTCTCAGTCCCTTCAAGTTTCGGGTTCTGCCGACTCACGATGCCAGCAAAGTGCGAGCCAGCGGTCCCGGGCTAACGACAGGCGTCCCCGCCAGCTTCCCTGTAGAATTCAACATTGACGCCAAGGACGCTGGCCAGGGTCAACTGAGCGTGCTCATCACCGTCAGTGACACACACACTCGTACACTTTCATCACACACAAAAACGTCTCTCGTCTTCATCTATATTCTCTTCCCTTCTTCTTCAGGACCCGGATGGTAAACCGAAGCAGCCCACCATCCATGACAACCTGGACGGTACTTATCGGGTGTCTTACATCCCTGACCGTACAGGCAGGTACACCATTGTGATTAAGTATGGCGGCGACGACATCCCTGCATCGCCCTACAGAGTCCGAGCCGCAGCGAGCGGAGACGCCAGCAAGTGCACCGTCACCGGTACGTAAGCTGTGGTTACACTTTTAATGCTAACAAATAAAACATCAAGTCTGTTTGAGAAATGATCTCTTAAATGTCCGATCCCCTTCCCTCAGGTCCTGGTGTGGGTCCTACGGTGGCCATCGGCGAGGAGCTGGGCCTTGTGGTAAACGCGAAGGGTGCCGGGAAAGGGAAGGTGAGCTGCGTGGTGGTTCAGCCCGACGGCAGCGAGGTGGAGGCAGAGGTGCTGGAAAACGAGGACGGCACCTTCGACATCTTCTACACTGCACCGGCGCCCGGGAACTACGTTATCTATGTGCGCTTCGGAGGAGAGAACATCCCGCGCAGTCCCTTCAAAGTCATGGTGAGGGAGGAGTTAGGGGCGGGTTTACTCTGTGAGGTTAAAACGTTTTTGGTGCATACCTTTTAAATATATTTCACAGTATGGATTTATGATGTCTGTATTTTTCTTGTTGTCCCAGGCAGGAGCTGGTTTCTATCTATTACTGCATGTTTGTAATCGTTGTGTTTTAATGAAGTCTATAAAGTCTCTGCTGCCGTACAGTTGTGACATCTACTACGCTGAAACAATGCTGCTGTCAGACAAGTAGTCGACCAGTCTAAGTTGGTTTAAGATGAAGTTTTTAACGTAGTACCTTTAATTCGCAGGAGAGGATTTACTTACGAAGCCACAGCTGTGTTTATCAGATTTAAAACACCACTGTTATCCCATGTTTGTGTGTGTTTTTATGTTTCCTAACGTAACTTTTCAACCTTGGATTGCAAGATCAATTTTTAAATGTATGGGCAGGACAGATCCAAATCCTTCTGGACGCTACCACCAATGATGGCGATGAATTTTGTGACACAGCACATAGTTTTTAGACAAGGTTCTAGTTCCACCATTCATCTCCTGCAACACAAACACTGACATTTAGCAGGACAGGGTTCAGCAGCTAACGCTTTCTTTGCTAAGTGACATTAATTGTTGTTTGGTAAACAGGGAATTGAGATCAGCGACAGACATTTCATTTTATCCATCTTGCCAATATTTCATACAAGCTGATCAGCTGACTGGAATCAAGGTGGATAGTGTGATGTAATTCATAAGTTAACTGGACACTGGGCACAGAAGACTCTGACGGCTTACGTTGAAATAGTTTATGTAGAACTTGATCCGGAAGAAATAACATAACAGTACACAGGCAGAAGAGTGCAGTGCAATGCCAAGTCAGTTCTGCCAGACAAATCCTCAGTCATGTACCTTTATTCCCCCAAAGACGACACTACAGTTAGATAACCATATTTGGACAATAGGAAACAAAACAATTGGGAAGAAGAGCTGTGCTCTAGTCTGGAGACAGTAAGTTGGTCACAACACACAGATAAAGACAGGAACAGGAGAAAGACCTTGATTACCACACTGACCCTGTCTGGCCTATCACCCAGCAGCCTCGGCTGACCTAGCATAAGTTACTCTGCACCTGACACTTAGACTGGAAAAATACAAGAGTTATACATTCTTACATACATATATATTAGACTATGAAAATTCCACGACAGAAAAGATGGTTGTCGGACCATCGGGGGGGATGCACTCTGGTGGATGTGTGTATGATGTTAACCCTCACTGTCGTGTCTTCAGGCGACTGATGAGGTACCCATGATGAAAGAGACGGCTCTTCAGCAAACGGCCGGCCCCCCTGGAGCTGGCTTCCAGCCCTGGGTACCCGTCTCACACACACACACACACACACACACACACACACACACACACACACACACACACACACACACACACACACACACACACACACACACACACACACACACATACGCACGCACACGAACACACACACACACACACACACACGTACTGCTCCTCTCTCTTGAAGGTGAATGGCTGCTGAACCAAACTTGGCCCATCGCTCGCTCTCTCTCTCCGTGCACTCCATGCAAAAGTGCACTCGCTCGGCTGCTTTGCCTCCATCGTGTCATCGCCTCTCTTTTTCCCTCTCAACCAATGGGATCGCAGCAAACCACTAACTACTTCCAAAGGAGCTGCTACGGTTACAGGCATTTGGGGATTTGCTTTGGTGCCCCCCCCCTCTCTGTCCACCCTCTTCCTCATCATTGCACTCTCCATCGCTCTGGCTGCATCACAGAGTCCTCCCATCACCCTCCCCCTTTCTCCTCGCTCCGTCACACTACACTTCCCAGGATGTCCCTGTGTGGGCGGGGCTTGGACGCAGCGGCAGCATGTTTCTAACTCGGGGGGCTGAAGTGGACAGGACGTTGTTTTGAAGTGTTTGAGATGTGTTAACTTTGTCCGTGTGTGTGTGTCTCCTCCAGGTGACGTCAGACAGACTGGAGGCAAACAGGAGCAGCGTTAACGGGAGCGGCTTCAGACCGTTTGACATGGTCATACCTTTCGCCTTCAGGAAGGGAGAGATCACAGGTGAGAACTCAGTCCGTCTATATATGGGCCACAGAATAGAAGAGGAAACAACGATATAACTATTTTCTTTCTCTCTCTCTCTCTCTCTCTCTCTCTCTCTCTCTCTCTCTCTCTCCCCCCCTCTCCCTCCCTCCCTCTCTCCCTCCCTCTCAGGTGAGGTGCTGATGCCTTCGGGGAAATCAGCTCAGCCGCTGATCACAGACAACATGGACGGGACAGTCACAGTACAGTACTCGCCCACTGAGGCCGGCCTGCACGAGATGCACATCAAATACAACGGCACACACATCCCAGGTCAGCACACACACACACACACACACACACACACACACACACACACACACACACACACACACACACACACACACACACACACACACACACACACGGTGTAATGATTGATGGGTTAGGGTCTTTAATCTGCAGCTACACCTGCCTCTACTCCTCTGGATTCACTTTTTCCCTCAAGTTTTGAACCTGGTTGCAGGAATTCAGAGTATGAGTGAGGTCACACAGCACACTAGCGTTCAATCGTGTGGCCTGGTGTAAAGTCAGTGTGCAGTTTCATCCCTAAGCTGTTTGAAAAGGACCTTCTTTAAACTCCAGATGTGTGTGTAACATGAGTCTGGTCCTGCTGGAGGTTTCTGCCTGTTAAAGGAAGTTTGCCTTGCCACTGTAACTTGCTAAATGCTGCAAAGTGCTCTGCTAATGGTGGACTAAGAAGAGATCAGACTGAGTCCTGTCTGTAAGATGGGACTGGATCTTACCCTGTCTTGATGTTGGGTCTTTGTTAATAATAGAACATAGAGTACGCTCTAGACCTGCTCTGTTTGAAAAGAGTCTGAGAAGAACATTTCTTTGTTGTAAAGCAGCTCCACCTGTAGTCCTTAAAGCTTTCTTTTTGTACTGATGTGTTTTTTGTCTTCTTGCAGAGTCTCCCCTCCAGTTCTACGTCAATCACTCCAGTAGTGCTAATGTCACAGCCTACGGTCCTGGTTTGAGCTACGGCATCGCCAATAAGATGGCCACGTTCACTGTCTTCACAGATGACGCCTCTGAAGGTACGTTAGCTACAGGAGGAGGCAATCTTCAGTTGTAACAGCAGAAGTGATGTTAGCAGCATCTGTGTCAGGAACAGTACCTGTATCGTTAAATAAATCAGCTAGATCATGAGTCCCATGTTGGTTTGTTTGCATCAAAGGTGAATATCAGTGTTTCTGTGTATGTGTGAAGTTTTGTTCAAAGCGTCTCTTTGTCTCAGGCGGTCTGGACCTGGCGATCGAGGGTCCATCCAAAGCAGAGATCAGCTGTGTGGACAACAAGGATGGAACATGCAGTGTCAGCTACCTGCCCACTCTGCCCGGAGACTACAATATCCTGGTCAAGTACAACGAAGATCACATTGCAGGCAGCCCGTTCACCGCCAGGATCACCCGTAAGACTTAATCAAGCCAGCTATCAGCAATCCAAACTGACTTTGATCCACTTAAACTAAATGTTGGATGACTTATAATGACATGACGTAACCTCAGGTGATCTGTGTTTCAGCGGATAACCAGCGCCGCTCCCAGGTGAAACTGGGCTCCGCTGCAGATTTCTCTCTGGATATCAGCGAGACCGATCTGAGCCTGCTGAGCGCCAGCATCAAGGCGCCATCCGGCCGAGATGAGCCCTGCCTGCTGAAGAGGATGGCCAACAACCACATCGGTAACACACACTATCATCTCTCTCTCTCTTCATCTCCCTCTATCCCTCTCTCCAACACGGTCTCAGCAGATGTGTGTCTAACATGAGTCTGGTCCTGCTGGAGGTTTCTGCCTGTTAAAGGAAGTTTGTCCTAAGAGAAGCACACTCTGAAAAAGTGTCTCCTTCTTGATTGTTCTTTTTCTTTTCTCCCCTGTCCTCCCAGCCAGACAAAGGTGTAGACGATGCCAAACTTTTTATCTTAAATGTTGTACTGAAGCATCTTGAAAAACCTGGAGCTCATGCCAGACTCTTGTTCGCAGACTTCTCTTCTGCTTTTAATAAGATGCAGCCTCACATCTTAATGGAGCGTCTGGCGTCCCATTTTAAGCTCCCGGACCAGCTGCTAATGCTGATTTAAAATTTTCTCACTGGGAGAGTCCAACAGGTCCTTGTGAATGGACATATGTCGAAAACATGTATATCTAACACAGGTTCACCTCAAGGTTGTGTGCTGTCACCATTGCTGTTTATCATGTACACCGGCAGCTGCAGGTCCTTGCATGAGAACAGGTTCCTTTCAAAGTTTTCAGATGACACTGTACTGTTGTCGCTGCTCCATGGTTCAGAGTCTGACCATGGTCCTGCCTTATTTGACTTTGTAACATGGTGTGATGACAGCTACCTTGACCTTAATGTATCCAAAACAAAGGATATGATTATTGATTTTAGACACAATAATGTACACAAAGTTAGTGTCATTCATGGGGAAGATGTGCAGACTGTCGATTCGTATAAATATCTTGGAACTGTGTTTGATTCCAAACTGAAGTTCGATGTCAACACAGTGTCTATTGTCAAAAGATGCCAGCAAAGGATTTTCCTGCTGAGGAAGTTGAACTCTTTTAATGTCAGTAAGAGGATTTTAAGTAACTTTTATTGTTCTTTTATTGAAAGCCTTTTAACCTTTTCTTTTATCTGCTGGTTCGAGGGCTTACCTATCAAAGAGAAGAACAGCCTGCAGAGCATTGTAAAAGTTTGCTCCAAGATCACAGGAGTTAAACAGAGAGACTTGTGCTCCCTCTGGGAGAACCAGGTGCTGAAGAAAGTGAAAAACATTATCGGCCAGCCCTTACATGTCCTTCGTACCGAGTTTGTACTGATGCCTTCAGCTCGCCGTTTTTATGCACCCGTGAGGAGAACTAACCGGTATTCAAAGTCTTTTATCCCATCTGCTATCAGGCTTTTAAACTTAGACGGCAGTCTTTCTAGTCATTTTAAATAACTTTGGTATGACAAGAGATTATAATGTCTTTTAATCGTTGGCGTATTTTACTGTTATTTATATATTACATTACCTTATGCTGTCCTCCACAGACCCTCTAGTCCTGTGTACAGACCCGGTGCGTGACTTGTAGCATGTATATATGATGGATGTGTTGTAGATGTTAAATGTTGTATGGTTGTTGTATGGTAAGCTATGAATGAATTGCCCTTCTTGGGATCAATAAAGTTGTCTGAATCTGAATCTGAAACCTGAATCTGGATCTCCATCTCTTCCATTTTTCATCTGTTCATTCTAAATCCCTCCATCTCTCCTTCCTCTTCCTCTCAGGTATCTCCTTCATCCCCCGGGAGGTGGGGGAGCACAAAGTCAGCATCCTGAAGAACGGCCTCCACATCCCCAACAGTCCCATCACCATCATGGTCGTCCAGTCTGAGATCGGCGACGCCAGCGCCGTCAGAGCTCACGGAGACGGCCTCGTCCAGGGAACAACTTTCACCGACACCAGCTTCGTGGTCGACACGAGGGATGCTGGTCAGTATGAGAAGCTCTCTTTCAACAGTGTATTTCTACAACTTTTGAAGCTGTGCTCAAGTTTCTATAGCCTGACATCTGATTCACTTTCTATCTTGATGCAGGTTATGGGGGTCTAGCTCTGTCTATAGAAGGACCCAGTAAAGTGGACATCCAGACAGAGGACATAGAGGACGGGACATGTGGAGTCACATACTGTCCGACTGAACCGGGGAACTACATTGTCTCGATCCGCTTCTCAGAGGAACATGTTCCAGGTACAAACTGAGACTTTGACTTTGTAGGTTTTATGACTCACTGATCCTGCAGACTCACCCGTGGAGGAGACAGTTTGGTTTTTTAATGATGGAGAAGTTTTTATGAGTGAATCTGAGGTGTGTTTATTCATCAACAGGAAGTCCGTTCACAGTGCGGGTAACAGGTGAGGGTCGTATCCGGGAGAGCATCATCCGAAAACAGAAAGCAGCTTCAGTCGCCAGCGTGGGGAGTGTGTGTGACCTCAGTCTGAAGATACCAGGTACAAACACACACACACACACACAACTAGCTTCCCCACCTAAATCTAATCATCCCCAAGCAGCATCCTTTAATATATGAATCCAGCATGCACGTTCCAAAAGACTGCTGCCATCTTCAGGGCTCTCAAGTCTCGTGAGACACATGCATTTCATCCTGTTCACAGGCTCACACAACACACTTTGTATTTCTCACGCAGAGTAATTACTAGGACAACTCCAACCAAGTTGAGCTGCTTTTCTTTAAACTGTGGAACAGGTAGGGATCAAGTGGGTTTCGCGTATAGTTCAGAATCAGCTTGCCACGCACCAGCTAATCAAAAAGAAAGAAAGAAATAAAGCTACCAAACAGCCAATCAGACAATAGCATCACTGTTTCTGGGTAAAAAAACGCAACAATGTTACGTTCCAAAGAAAAGCATGCACATGCACAATGCAGACTGATCGCAGGTTAGAAGATGCAATCTGTCTGCACCCCCACCCCCCCACCCCGAACTGAGTTCAAAACTTGAGAGCCCTGCATCTTGATTGTTTGGATATCCAACCTCTCGCCATGATGCGGTCCCGACTCGCTCTGAGAAAAAAAAGATGATGCAGCTAAAGCCAAATTGCAACAATGAAGATATTCCTAAAGTTTAGTCAACACATCAGTGTCTCAAATCTGAGCTGATTCTTCTTCTTCTTTTGCTCTTGAAAGTCTCCCGCCTGAAGCTCTGATATTTCTCCCGTTTGTTGTTTCAGACTCCTGCTCTGCCAAAGTCTGTCAGATGTATCTGTTGTCCTTTCTTGATCTCTTCTTTTCTTCTGTTTTTTCTTGTTCCATTTTTCTTTTCCCATCCTGCCTCTTCTCCTCGATCTTATTCTATTAATTTGCTTTAATTTACTTGCATAACTGTTTGTTCTGCCTTTGTATTCTCTCTTCTTGTTGCTCTTTACGTTGTACTTTATTATCTTTTCTTTCCTCAGCTTTTCTTTCTTTCCTTCTTTGCCTTCCGCCCCTCGTCTCTCCCCTCTCTTTTTCATCCTCTTTCATCCAGTGAGCTGGTTCCTCCTGGTCCTCTCTCGACAGCTCCTCTCTCCCTGTCGCTCCTACTGCTCCCTCTGGTGGTCTGGAGCTCATAGGAGTCGTTCCTCTGCCGCGGCCCAGGATCAGAGCCTCTCCCCGGGCCGTGTGCGCCTCATCTCTGGCCTCTCTGGTCTGGTGCTTGCAGGCCGGGCAAAGGCAGCGAGGGGCATTTGGGTCAATGATGCACGCTGCTCAGGCAGGGTGGAGGGTGCGTTGTAGAGCCCTATAGGGTTTAATGCTGGGGTGTACTAAGCAAGGTTTGCAACATGATGAGCCTTATTATATTGCAGATTGTTTGTCTGAGAGCTTCAGAGAATCCCTCGTAGGGTATTTAATAATCACAAAACTTACCTCTGATATCTGCACACACCTTTGACAAACAGGTAACAGACTAAGTCAAATAAAAGAAGTCCTTGAACACACACTGAAGTAATAACACTCTCTTTGCAGCGATCGACATGAAGGACGTCACCGCTGAGGTCACCAACCCCTCCGGAGCCGGGCAGCCGGCCGAGCTGGTGGCTGCAGGTAACGACACCTACTGCGTGCGCTTCGTTCCCACAGAGATGGGTGTGCACAGTGTGAGTGTGAAGTACAAGGGTGTGCACGTGCCCGGAAGCCCTTTCCAGTTCACCGTGGGGCCGCTGGGAGAGGGCGGGGCCGCCAAAGTGAAAGCGGGAGGTCCAGGACTGGAGGGAGCGCTGGCAGGGGAGCCAGGTACAAATATATTCCCACAGACAGCTTCACAAGGAGGATCATGTTTAAGGAGTTTCTTACATGTTTTTCTCTCCATCAGCTGAGTTCAGTATCTGGACGAGAGAGGCAGGAGCTGGTGGTCTGGCTATCGCAGTAGAAGGACCCAGCAGGGCGGAAATCTCCTTTGAGGACCGCAAAGACGGATCCTGTGGGGTCTCTTACATCGCCCAGGAGCCTGGTAGAGAGATGTTTGAATGAATCATCATCATGGTTAACAGTGTGTGTGTGTGTTTTCTCTGACTCCTCGTGTTCTCGCTCTCCAGGTGATTATGAGGTTTCTGTGAAGTTCAACGAGCAGCACATTCCCGACAGCCCGTACCTGGTTCCCGTCGTTGCTCCAGCGAATGACGCTCGCCGCCTCACTGTTACCGGCCTTCAGGTGAGGCATGAGGAGACACCTCCACAGCCAGCCCGCCCTGCCTTGCTGAAAGGCTTCAGGGCACAGTTGCATAAAAACTTTGACGATGGATGGATTTCACTCAGATTCAGAGCAGAAGAGTTGGGCAGGGGTTCGACTGGTTTGGGTTTAACAAGAACACAGATATTGAGTTCAGTTAAAAGATGTAGTTATGGTTCTTTATCATTATTTTTACACTGAATCAAAGATCTCTGCTGCACAAACAACAATCTGACTGTTGTTGCTCCAATGTGCTGGTTTCAGAGCCTCGTTTGCAGCAAGACTTAGGATTTTGTTTTCCACCACAGTAAGAAGATCATACTTTTATAGACACTTCAGCCTCATAAAACCCATATCAGTCGAACCCTTCCTGGAGCACTTAGAGTCAGGGTTCAGTATCTGAATCTTCTTTATGCAACTGGTCTCTTGAATGATGCCACAGCCAGGCAAACAAGTCCTTCCTGTGTGAAGTTTACATTTTGGACAGAGGGAGGCGCTAAAGGAAACATCATGGAGTCAAACATGGGAATGATTACCCTTCATCTCTCTCTGAACACGTTCTTTGGTACAAACTGGGACTCTAACAAACAATCACTTCTAGGGATGTCTCTATTGGCTTTTTGGCCCCTGATCCCGATCCAGTTTTTTTAAATATCGTGTCCTCGTCTGGTAGGGGAGAACGGGGTTGGTTGTCACACTTTTTACTGTTTTGATGATTGCTCATCATAAAAACGTGTTTCAATAGTCATTCCTACATTAAATTGAAGGTGTTCAAGGTGTTGGCTTGAAATGTGTATCCCTCTCATTTTCCAACTCATTGTAACAAAGAGGCAAATAACTATCAAAGACACTCTGACACATCGTGACAACCATCCCGGTGATGGGGTTGGTTGTCACAATGTTATTTCAATGGGAAAAATCTTTTAAAAAAGGCAAGAAGGCAGAACTAAATTTGAAAGTTTAATTGCACTGACAAGTGATAGGCCTACATAACTTAATGCATTTTAACATAAAATGAGCAAGGAACATGAAGAGGAAACACATCTTTAGGCCAGCCTATATAACAACATAGAGATCAAAACAAATAGGCCTAACAATAAAGGCCGACTCAACTAGGCTACATGCAGTCACTGTCTGAGTTACAGTGATGGCAAATGTAGGGTCTGCGCACTCCAACTCATTTCACCATGCATGATTTTGCCAACATATGGGTTGGTTGTTACGTATGACAACCAAACCCAAAGAGAATGAGACGACCAACCCCAACTGGATTTTTTTGCTAGCATCAAGGCTAACAACCATCTAACAACTATTTAGCTAGCTAATAAACATCTAAACTATAGCTTTCCCTTCACACTTTGTAAGGGTAACACTTGTTTTGTTTTAAACCCATCGTTTAAAAGCCTAGAAGAAAAATACTGAGGAGCTGAATATTTACAATTTGACTTGAAAAACACAAAAAGTCCTCTCACCTCAAGTTCAGCTGTCTTACTCCAGAGAAGACTATGTAGGTGAGAAATGTCCATACATCCATTTGAGAGCGATGCTCTCTGGCCAACCAACCCGTGTGACAACCAACCCCGCTCTCCCCTACTTGTATTTGCCTAGATAGTAGAGCTGCAAACTATTTTTTTTTTGTTTACAGAAATAAATAAAGGTAAACAAACATGTCTTCATCCTGCTATAAGTGTCGTTAAATACGATACTGCATACTTTGAGTTGAGCATGAAGGAATATATCCAGTGTGCATTGACACGGGACAGACATCACAGCTTCAAATGTCTTTTTAAATTCTGACAGCACGAACTTGTCACAAACTTTGTTGCACATCTCAAATAAGGCCGTGTCTGAAATGTAGAGATGAGTCCAACGCGATGAATTCAACCACCTTCTCTGTAAGCTTTTGGATCTTTTCATCCAAGAGTTTGTCTTTTTTTTTTATGATTTGAAATGTATTTGTTTTTACAAACATTCAAATATAGATACACAAATAATGACAATACAATAAAATAAAAATAATAAAAATAAAACAAAACAAAATACAGAGCAGAACAAACAACAAAAAAACAACAACAAAAAAAACAGACAAAACAAATTCTGAGAAAAAAACAAACAAAATTTGACAGATTATTTACAGCCAAAAAACGGTGAAAATACATACATTTTTTTTGTTTTATTGTATTGTCATTATTTGTGTGTCTTTATTTGAATGTTTGTAAAAACGAATACATTTTGAATCATAAAAAATGAATTAAAAAAATACAAGTTTGACGCTTCAGCACAGCAGCGTCTTCCTCTGTGGCCTCGTGAATGCACTGTATCCCACTGCATATCAAATTGGTAGTATTGAACGCAGCTCAACAACCATATTGCAAAGGTCGCAAGTGGCTGTTTTCCCTTTCTAATTTAAAATACTCTCAAGTCGCTGACACATTTTAGCCACAGGGTTGGTAATGCTACACACGTTTGTGCTCCGCTGCAGACTGTTCTAAGTTTACGACAGCTGATATAAATGATCGAGGCAAGACGATGGGCTCAAATTGCCGATCCCTGATCAGTTAAAAAAATCTATAAAACGGTCCGATCCGCAAGTTAAGATAAGATAACATAAGATATTACTTTATTGATCCCCTGGGGGGGGAATTCAGTTGTTGCAGCAACCCAGACAGAAGTACAATCAAGAAAGAAGTTTCAATAAGTAAAATAAAATAAATAAAATATAAAATAGATAAATAAAAGATAAAAAAAAGATAGAATACAATTTAGACATATACAATGTTACAAATGGAATTTAGATTAAATAGCAGTAATTACAGACAGTATTAAAAATGATTCAGTAGTGACAGGTAGACATGGTGAGATTATGGTTGGTAATGACAGATTAAGCAATAAATAAAAATAAATATGGGAATGTAATATGACTGAGTTGTAGTAAACAATAATGTATTGTTTACTGGACTTTCACTTTGGACTTGAACTATCTATTAATAAATTAAACTGTTAAGATAAGATGTCTGCACCCAAAATGTTAACATCCAATCATGTAGAAAAGCCAAATTTGAGAAACTGGAACCAAAATAAATTGACTTTTCTGCAGGATGAAAGATCAAACAGTTGATTTTGATGTATTCAAAGAGAGATGATTGTTTGCCTCATTGACTTCTTCCTTCAGCTTCAACCTCATGACAACATGTTTACAAAAGAGTCTTATCTCAGATCCACAGATACTCACTGAAAATGCTTACAGAAGGTCCTACTAAAACGTGGTTTATCCTCTGGGGAACCTTGCACACTGGATTTAAAATCCTGGACTGATTTGCCTGGCTCTGGTCGTCCCTCTTCTGTCTGGTGTGGAACTGCTGGTGTTTCTCTTGTGTTTCATTTAAAGGCTTTTAACAGCACCGTCATCTTCTTCATCATCTTCTTCATCATCACCATCAGCAGGATCGTCAGCTCCTGGTTGCGTAGCTACAGCAGACAGGCGCAGGGAGCAACAGAGCTTGTGTTGACTGTAGTTTGTGTGTAGCTGTAGACGGACTGTAGCCTATAGCCTTCTCTCTGTTCAGTAACTCTGAGTCTTATAGTACGGTGTAAGTACCTTACACTACAAGATCCTCTATTACTTGTTTACTTATAAATAGGGATGTAAGGATACACTCAACCCACGTTTCGATTTGAATCCTGATTTTTGGTTCACGGTACGATTCACTCACGTTTTTCAAGAAAACTGGATTGAACTCAAAATTGAAATAACTATTATTTTATTTCAATTCTCAGATATGGACAGTTGCAGTATATATTTTTTCTCTCACATTTCTTTGTAAACAAATTAATCTTTTTTCATTTTTAAGGTGTGTTGTAACTCAAATAAAACCACTGCACATGTTTTTTCTGCAACTTGAAAAAACTAAAATCATCGTACAAAAATACATTGTTGGAAGATTTCAGAACAATTATAGAGAAATGGAAAGTGAAAAATTCCCAAATGAAAGTATAAAACATTAAAGCAAATAAGGTAAATCTCTTTTAATTAGGGATGTACATTTCAAGTATTTTCCATGATCGATCTTTGGAAATGTTAAAGATCAATTATCGTTTAATAATTTAAAAAATGTGAATGTTTTCCATGTCAAAAATAATGCCAAATGCGTTTTTTCCCCCTAAATCAAATTTTACTTCATGACACAATGTATATTACTAACAGTGTTAAACAGCTACGGATTATATTGAGGTGTAAAAAATGTTAAACACGCTGAATATCAACGTGAGGAGCAGGCGTATAAATAATCTCCGCAGACGCATGATCATAGAGTGAAGACTCAGACTACAACATGTGGATTTACTGCAACAGGACAACTGAACAGAATCAGATTTTGGACCCAGTGTCCAGTTTTCTCATTCCTAATGAGAAAAATAAGCATGTGAACACGGTCATGTGTCAGCCGGGAGCGCTACCGGGTCATAATCAGTCCGACGTCGGAGAAAAAAAGCACTCGTGGAGACCTGTCACTCAGCTGCAGCCCCGAGCTGAGCATCGCCGCTGATTCTGAAACATGCTTTAAACTTAAAACACCTCCACTCAGCGAGTGACGAGAGAGCAGCACAAGAGACTTCATGATGTTGAACAAGCAGAGTGAAATGTAGATAGCGCCTTCTACTGTTTAAAATAACATCCAGATACAAATTTTGTTGAATTGATCTTCATCCACCCTTATTTGTATCGATTTTTTACCTTCTTGCAATATATCCTTACATCCCTACTTATAATCTAACACATTTAAACAATCATGGTTTAAAAATACTGTACTATAAAACTTAAAGTATCCGACTCTTCTCTCTAACACTGTGGCGGTCTGCCTCTGTCTGCTGTAGCCACCAACAGGCGCTCAGGTAAGAGCAGAAGAAGGTCAGAACGTCACATGACGATAAATGATAGAAATAGAGAGAATAGAATAGAAACTAAACACAGGACCAGTGTTTGTGTTTGTGTCCCTCCTCTACAGGGAGGTGAGTGTGTCCCTTTTAAGTGTCTCCAAGTTGTAATTACTCTGAATGTTGACTAATCTGTCCATTAGTTTCCATATGATTTATGGTTTTGTCTGTCGTGAAAGATGTCGATAATCGTTCCCAAAAGTCCAAACTGATCTGTGTTCTTGTCTGTGATCAAATGGTTAACTCCTCAATTGGTCAATGCAGCACTGGTTGGCTCATTGTTTCCCGTGTATACTGACCCTGTCTCTGACCTTGATAGGAGTCTGGTCTGAAGGTGAATCACCCAGCATCCTTTGCAGTGCGTCTAAACGGAGCAAAGGGAAAGATGACAGCCAAAGTCCACAGTCCCTCTGGAGCGCTGGAGGAGTGTGCCGTCACTGAGCTGGAGAAAGGTCTGTGTGTGTCTCAAAGTCTGGAGGTCCCTGTGGCCTTGATGCTTCAGTCTGAAGAGGACATATCAACAAAGAGTGACATCCTCCCTCTGTTCTGTCCTCCAGACAAGTATGCCGTGCGGTTCATCCCCAGGGAGAACGGCATCCACACCATCGATGTCAAGTTCAACGGGTCGCATATACCAGGAAGTCCTTTCCAGGTCAGAGTCGGAGAACCAGGACAGACAGGAGAGCCTGGTCTGGTTTCAGCCTATGGAGCTGGACTGGAGAGAGGCACAACAGGTGGGTTACCTCTCTGATGAGCTGTCACATGACCTCTTTACTTCTGTCTATAAAGGCAAAACAAATCCACAAGTACTCCAGGTTGTTCCTTTGCCATGTCTTCAGTTTTTCCGTAGCTCTGCTGACGAACATTCACACAAACAAACCACACCGACAACGTTTATTGCAAAACTTATTGAAATGAACTTATTGCACATATTGAACATTGAATTAGCAAAGCTTAAGTTATTGCCTATAAACATTTAAAAAATGAAAAATATGTTGCATTCATTTCTTATTGCTCAATCTGCAGCTTATCTAATGAATGAGCTTTACTAATTTCTTTTGAAAATATTTTTCCACAGGCCAACAACATTAGCAAAAAAAGTTCTGCAAAGAAAACCAAAAATGCCCTGTGGTAGCAAGAAAAAGTGCAAAAAGGAAACATTAAAGCTCAGTCTGCTGCTTTGTGATGCACACTAGTCTAAGCCAGATTCTCAGCATCTCATCTTGGATGCAAGTTTATCAATGTTTGGGGTCAGGCTCTGAGCTGAGGAAATCCTCAGGATTGAGTGAAGCTGTCATCAGTAAGACGACTCCTGTGAGATGTTTTGTTTAACCTAATCAAAGAGAACAGTTGTTCACACAGGTAGTTTGGCAGCACGGAGAATGGCTCAAGTTTTCTTGCAGCATCTGCGTGTCCCACACGGGGGGGGGGGTGGTTTTAAAAGCCCTCACTGCAGCGTCTGTGATCACACGGCCCCGCCCCTGAAGCTGCAGGTTGAGCGCATTGAGATCACACAGAAACGCCACTTCACACAGCAACTTTGTATCACGGAGCTCTGTTGTGTCTTTCCCTTTGCACTCCATGAACTGACAGACCTCCTCACGCAACTCGAAACACCTTTTCAGCACTTTTTCTTGGCTTAGCCATCGCACCTCTGTGTGATGGGGCAAGTCCCCACATTCTGAACCCAACTCCTCCAGAAAAGACTGGAACTGGCGCTGATTTAAACCTTTGGCTCTTATGAAGTTAACTGCTCATGTTACGGTGCTCATCACATGGTCCATTTCAAGGCTTTGCCACACAGCGATTCCTGATGTATGATGCAGTGATAAACTGTCAGCTCACCTGCGCTGTTTTCCTCCCGCATCTTCTCCCGGATCCTGCCCACTAATCCACTCTTTTGCCTGCACTTCGCGGCGCTCATCCGTCGTCAGTCCCACACGCTTATCCAAAGGCAGCCTCATTTCATTTACACATCTGGATACCTCTTCAAAGAGATCTTTCCCCGTAGTTGTGCCATGCTTTGATCTTAATCCCAAAAGTTCCTCTGTTGCGCACATGCATATACTCTGCCTCCCACCTGTCTTGAACCCCCCTGTTTTCAAAGTCCACCTTTCGTTTAGCCGTTTTTGGGGGAGAGGGAAAGCTCAAAGTTGACTGCAGGTGACTAGCTTCATAAGGCTGATGATGAGCGGAGTCGGGTAACGGCTCTCGCATGCGGGCCCTCGATTGACATGCAGTGCATTGTGGGACTTGTAGTTTTAGTGGTGCGTGCAAAATACCGTCGGGCCAGCTCTATAAATAATTTGATATTATCTCGCGGGCCAAAGATAATGCCACCGTGGGCCGGACTTGGCCCGTGGGCCTTGAGTTTGACACATATGATTTAGAGGCTTAAAAGACCCAAACACGGGGTACGCTTGTGGCCTAGTGGTCTAACAGCCAAATTCCACCAGATCCGTCTCTGATCCGTCACAGCACCGGATCTGATATGTTTCTATTCTAGTCAATGTGTTAACTTCCACTGGATCCACTCCGTTGCGTTCTGCCTGCATCTCTGATCCAGCAGTTCGGATCCCTCCAGTTTAGATACACAAGACTTCTATTTTTGCCGGATGCCGGAACATGACGCATCAATCTCAACAGAGCAGATGGAGCGGGACAGGAAGTCAGGCACCAAAACAAAATGAAAACATCTGGTTAATTTACAGAATAAAACACTCTGTGTTATCACCAGATCGTATTTGACTTAACTACAACAACAAACCGTCATGATGAGCGGAGCCAGGCCTGGAGTCAACAGGTCAGAGGGTTTCAGAGGAACAGAAAGACAACATGGACGAGGAGAGGAGGAGGAGAATCCTTGATTCAGTAATTACCACAGGAAAACCAGCTGTCCGGAGATCCTGCTCCGTGCTGCTTTCTGAAAACGCAACCGGTGGGTGTTGACGGACGAGAGAGCATGGAGCCGGACCGGACACAGATCTGGTGGAAGTCCTGTGTAAGTGCTCCCCATGTGTAAGTGCTCCCCATGTTTAGAGGCTTTAGTCCTCATCGCAGAGGTCACTGGTTTAACTCCTGGTCAAGACCATTAGCTGCATGTCTTCCCCCACTCTCTACTCCCAACAGCTCCTGTCTCCCTTCAGCTGTCCAATCCACAAAGGCGAAAATGCCCCAAAAATATAACTTTAAAAAAAGAAAAGACCCAAACACGGTGATAATCTCCTCTAGTTTTAAAGCAGAGTGTTTGAATCTTGCAGGTAATCAGTCGGAGTTCATCATCAACAACACTAAGGCAGGCCCCGGGGCCCTGGGCGTAACCATCGAGGGTCCATCCAAAGTAAAGATGGACTGCCAGGAGGTCCCAGAGGGTTACAAGGTTCACTACACTCCCATGGCACCTGGAAACTACCTGATCAGTGTCAAATACGGGGGGCCGAACCACATCAGTGGTAGTCCCTTTAAGGCGACAGTAACAGGTAACGTGGGGAATGTCATTGTAAACTAACATGAAGCTCACACAGTAACTTTTTTCTATCGTCAGCTCAAAGAAAGTCTTACTAACAATCATCAAAACCACTGTTGTTCCTCTCAGGTCAACGTCTGGTGAACGTGACCAATGCCAGCGAGACCTCAACACTAATGGTGGATCCAGCGATAAGAGCGTCCAGAAGCAGCTTCAGTCAGAGTGCCATGCCAAGGCCGGGTGATTCAGACGCTAGTAAGGTTCTCAGTCGGGGCCCCGGCCTGAGCAAGGCCTTTGTGGGCCAGAGGAGCAGCTTCTCTGTGGACTGCAGTAAGGCTGGTAAGAACACCAAAGTACGACTCTTTAAAGCTAGGGTTGGTAGTCTCGGAAAACTAGCATGAATTTGAATGTAGCGTGTCTTCAGATCTCCGTCTAACCAGTATAACAAAAAGTGTATCTAAATCTGACTACCAACCCCAGCTTTAATTACCAAAAAGTGTCAAGTACTGCAAGTTTCCATCACGTCTGGTTTCCAACGCTACTTATTCTTAGATAGTTTCCAATGTTTAGTACGGTTTTGCCACACTAAGATTATTCTATGTATGCACTGTTCTTTAACTGTCCAGATAATCTACATGTGATAACTTTGGTGTCATTTATCTCATTTATAAACGTCTCCGTTGAGATTTGTTTGGATTCTTATTTTCCTGGCTCTCTCCTCAGGTAAGAACATGCTCCTGGTGGGCGTGCACGGCCCTCAGGTCCCCTGTGAGGAGGTTCTGGTCAAACACTTGGGTAACCTGCAGTACAACGTGAGCTACGTGCTGAAGGAGCGGGGAAACTACATCCTGGTGGTGAAGTGGGGCGAGGACCACATCCCAGGCTCCCCTTTCCATGTCACCGTCCCATGATGCACCAAGTAACCTGCTGACACTCCACCAACACCCACACCCACGCCATTTTTTCATACCTATTTGAGCAGACAAATTTGCAGCACTGCAGAAGACTAATAAACAAAGTTGCTTTATAATGCTTTATGTGCTTATGTAGTTCTCATTTCCAATCAGATGTTTCGACGACTTTCTGCCCTGAAACTGAATAACCTATCACAATGTCCGTTGCCTGTTAAACTGCCCTTTCAAACGTTGGACTACAACAAATTGAAGTCATCTGTGAATGTATTTTCGGTAGTGAATCAGAGGCCAAATGTTGAAAGTGGTAGTTTAAAGAATTTGCCTTAAGCTCCAGTTGTAAAGAAAGATTTAAGCTGCTCGGGAATAATCAATTGATGAATCTTGCACTTGACTTGACGATGGTTTTAACACTTAAATGCTGGATTTTACATGACAAGTTGATGAGCATGTCCTGACACATAATATTCTGGATTTGTAAAAGGTTTGGGCTGAGTGGAGATAAACTTTTCAAGTGCTCACGCTCAGAAAAATAACTGGAATCACACAGCACTTTGTTTGAGGAGGAAACTAAAAATAAGGGACGTTTTAATCCTGGGAGGTTTATCGGTTGATTGTGGACCAGGAAGCACAGAGAGGAACTGAATCTTCCAAAGGGGAACCAGCCAAAAAATGACTAAATCTGTGGTAGTGAAGTTAACTTAAAATGACAAAGTGCTGTGAAAGAAACCTCTAAATCAAGACAATTCAATGTTCTGTCTGTACGTTTGTTTCTTTTAAGTGTTGCTCGGTCAGACTTGCATTGACTGGAGCGTCTAAATGTACCTGACTACTGATGTTTGTTGTTGATTTTTTGCTCTGTCAGAATCCCATGCATAACGTTGCCAAAATAAATCAGTGACTGTTAAAAAGCTGCCTTCACACTACTGGATCCTGCACTGTACAATAGACTACTCTTTTACGCAGTAGAGTTGTGGGTTCGTAGCTGTTCTGTTTTGTCCCTCCAGCTGTATTTTCACACAAACACATCTGACTTCTAACTTTGCGGCTCAGTTTTGATCTGATTTACGAGATCCAGCTCTCTTGTTTGGATGAAATCATGACAGAAAATCCTCCTCCTTTTCTCTACCAGTAACTCTCTGCCTGTACGGTAACATCAGATCACTACATCACTACATTAAACAAATAAAGCATCAAAAGCAGATCTGAGCTTAAAGATGAGAAGTCAGGCTTTTGATTTGTGTGTAAATCCTGTCGATGAATCTGTCTGTGTGTCTCGAGATGTTTCCTAATCATTGCTACTTTTGATACTTAAGGGATAAGAGGATTTTTGTATGGGGAAAAAAAGAACCTTTGGTTTTTTCTATTAGGTAATGGGTGTTGTAATGTGAAACTAAAACATGACATGGTGTACATTTGATAATTAAAATCAACTGGAATGAAGACAGACTTTTGACTTTTATTTGTTGGATCTAATTTTTTCTTCAGGGATGTATTAACACCCAGTTTGTTTTCAGGGTTGATGCCCTATAGTGCCCTACTACCCCTTTAGAACACTATGCTCCCAACATGCAGGCCTATCGTACCTAAAGTCTCTAAAAGTAGTATGGGAGGAAGAGCCTTCAGATATAAGGCCCCTCTCCTTTGGAATCATCTACCAGTCTCTACTTTTAAGAGTAGGCTTCAAACTTTCCTTTTTGATAAAGCTTATAGTTAGAGCTGGATCAGGCTTGGACCAGCTCTTAGTTATGCTGCTATAGGCTTAGACCGGCACACTGGGATCCTATCTCACCCTTCCCCCCCATCAATTACTTTAACTCTTTCTGTCCCATTAAAGTTACTAACCATAGACCTTTCTGGAGTCCCTGAGCTCCCTTGTCTCATAGGTTCCTCTGGATCTCTGCTGCTGTGGACGTGCCAGACTCCAGCTGCTACAATCAATCAATCTTTATTCGTAAAGCGCCAAATCACAACAAACGTTATCGCAAGTCGCTATTACAAACATAGGAGGTCTAGACTGTCAAATTATGAACAGAGACCCAACACCAAGATAGGATAAGACTCAGTCGGTTTTTGAAACGACCTGCTACATACTACTTACTAATGTAGTAGGCAGTAGGTAATGCCTACTACATACTGCGTTTGAATTTAGTATGTAGTATGACTGTTGTATTAGGTCTGTGTTGCAGTATGCTGGGTCAGACATCACTGAATTTCCAGTTTCAAACAGCGGAAGTAAAACACGGTGAAGCCGATAGAGAAAATGCTTATTTAGCACCAATAATGATTTAAAAAGTTGAGAAGTGGTTTGTATGTAATTCAATAACTTTGACATTACCCAAAAAACGGATTTTCCCCCATCAAAAATGAAGAGAAAAGAAAAAGCGGAACAAGCGCTGTGCATTGTGGGAAACCATACGCGAGGCAGACTGGTCCGTTGCATACTGTGAAATGTTCAGTAGACATCCTGGGACTTTTGGCATACTGCAGATTTTACCCTTTTTTTTTTTTTTTTTTTTTACTCTTGTCTGCATATATATTTCTGGTTTGTGTCATGTTTGTCACAAACTGTCAAATATTAATGCAATTTATTCTTGCAGCAAAAGAAAAGAAAGAAAACCTTTTTCTTCTGTGCTTGTGACTGTGTGCATGGGACCATCACCATCCCTCTTTGAACTCTGGCCTATCTTTTATTGGCAGCTAATATCATGTTCTGTAAAAGAGGGCGTGCGCACCTAGGTGGGCCAAAAAAAAAATAAGAGAAAGTAAAAGAAAGATTACATAAGGATATACAAAGGGACAGGGAAAGAGAAGGAGAGAGAGACCTAAGACACTTAGATGGAGAGGGACCATCTCACCATGACGCCAAAAAAAACCTGTGCGGTGATACTAATGATTAAGCAACCCTTAGTGTCCACAATCATTACTGAAGCTTGGGTCGCAGAGGGTTGCCGCCGTGCTGTGTTCTATTTGTGTAACAAGACCACCACTGGTGCAGATGATACCACTTGCGTCAGATCAGCCGAGCGGTTCAGCCCAGCACCCGGGCCGCGAGAGCAGTCAGACCGAAGAACCCAACCCGCCGCGGGAGACCCAGGCCAGGGGACAAGCCAAGGACTCAGACCGGAAGCAAACAGGTACCGCTTCTGGCCGCTGCACCTGCGCTTGATGGGCTGAAACCGGTGTCCGCCGCTAGCCTCCTGGCTGTCTGTCTCAAGCGGCTCATGTGCCCTGCTGCACGGTCAAAGTCCATCACATCCGCCGGCATGTAAGACTGTCCATCGTCCATTACCTCCTCCTTGACTTTCTGACGAGCCCTGCTCCCGTCACGTTCAGCCATCATTGTAACTGACGATTGAAGTTAGTCGATTCCAAGCTAGATGTGGCTAACACAGTTTAGCGTAGAAAGTTCGGTATTTACACTTCTGACACCAATGTAACGTCCGTCCTGGACGCTGTAGAAAATCACGAGCCGATTCGTAGTAACTCCTTTTAATTCCCGGTCACTGTCAGCCATGACCACGCCAGTTACAACAATTACAACAGCAACCCAAAACAACCAACCGTTCAACCATGAAAAAACTCTCCTTTTTCCTCCCTCCCGCTCGCACACACACTCTCTTAACTCTGCCCCCTCCTGATGCCTTCACCAACTTCACACTGTAGGAATTCACATCATCTACACTGAACACAACACTAACAGTAGAGCTGTTAATATATACACAACACAACAATATATATACACACATATATATATATATATATAAACATATATAGTCAAACAAACACATATAGTCACCCTGACTGCAATAAAGTTATGTTGTTATATGATCCAAATTTGGGTACTTTAATTTCATTCAATAATAATAATAAAATAATAATAATCATAGTAATTGAAAAAACGTATAAAGCACTTTTCTAGGTACTTAAATACGCTTTACATGAAGTGCAAAAATAATATTAAATTAAAAAAATGAATTCAAATATTAATAATAAATAAATTAAATTTGTGTGATTAAACAATCACAAAAATGTTAGTTTAAAATGGTTATAAAAGTAAATTTTAAAAATGTTAATAAAAAACAATTAACATGTTAATAAAAAATCACAAAGATGTTGATAAAACATATTTTTTTAATAAAAAATAAAAATAAAATGTTCATAAAAAATTGTTGAAAAAAATAAATCCAAAAAAAGTTCAAAAAAACATATATTTTATCAGCTTCAGCAGAGTTGCTATATCACCATTCAAAAGCTTATACACTCTCGTTCAATGGTTTTTATATAGTTCAATTATTTGAAACACTGTAGATTAATACAGAAAGACATCAAAACTATGTAAGAACATATATGGAATTATTGAATGAACCAAAAAGTGTTAAACAAACCAGAATATGTTTTATATTTTGGATTTCATAAAGTAGCCCCCTTTTCCTTCATGACAGCTTTGCACACTCTTGGTATTCTCTCAGTCTGCTTCATGAAGTGGTCTCCTGGAATGGTTTCTAATTAACATGAGCCTTATCAAGGGTTCATTTGTAGAATGACTTGCCTTCTTAATGTGTTTGAGACCAGCAGTTGTGTTGTTCAGAGGTAGGGTTAGTACACAATGGATAACCCTATTTGACTACTTCTGTTATCCAGATTATGGCAAAACCAGATTATTTCATAGTTTTGATGACTTCAGTATTAATCTACAATGTTGAAAATAATTAAAATAAATAAAAACCATTGAATGAGAATCTGTGTCCAAACTTTTGACTGGTACTGTATATCATCATATAATCCTTAATGTGGGCTCTATAATTATTCAGGTTACATGAAGGTTCAGTTTAAAGTGTTGTACATGGTTTTGTGTTGTTTGAGCTGTTATGATAATCACATTTATTCATTATTCCATATTTTATTCATGTTATTAGTAGTTACCTCAAATGTGTTTGCTGCCTAATATAACAGTAGTTTAAGCCTTGTTGGTGATATTTAGAATTACTCTTTTTGTCTGTGCATTCTGATACTAATATTTACCTGAATCTGGGTCTCAAACTAAACTCTAATCCATATATATAATATTTCATCACATGCCTCAGGACACAGGGACGGTCTTTGCTGTCTTAAAAGTTGTACTCACATTTTCTTTTATACCCCAGACATAAAACAAATGTGTGAAATATTGTGATTTGAATGTGTTGCATTTTAATTATTTTTGTGTCTGTTAAGGGAACTGTAATTTTTGGGATCAATAAAGTTATACCTGTGTGAAAAAAATTGACCTTACTGACTTCCTTTAATTTTGTAAGAAGCTGAACAACAAATTATAACACCTTTTTTTTGTACCTTTTTAATAATCATATTTGATACATCAGTTTTTGAGACCTCTACATCATCAGTGTGATATATTTTTTCCGGAAAAAAAACCTGATGTATAGAATCAGATACATGCATTGCACGGATAATCCACCAGGTGTGAGTAATGAATGCACCAGAAGGACCTCACTTGAGACATCCATCATGGCAGCTGTGGATCAGAGACCCACTCAAGGTTTTTCAGATATTTTTGCCTATTTAGAAAAAATTGGAGGAAAAAAACTTGCAAATTGTTCCTGAAACTTCAAGAGGAATGTAATGTTAAACTAATTAAACTAATTAATATTTAGTATATTCATCACTTAATTTATGGTCAAATCGTGTTGAAAATGTGTGTATCAAAAATGTATACAGCAGATATATGCCAGGAAAATGAGTGTTGATTACTGACGGAAGAGGTGAAGATTCATGTATATGTACAGTATGTGTAGGGATGGGTACCTTTCACATTTGAACCGATACGATACCGATTCACGGTACCGGTACTCAATGGTACCAATTTTCAGTACATGAAATGAACAGAAACAGGATTATATAGGTGATTAGATATATTAGCTGACACGTGCTCGTGGCGTCTAATTGCTCTTTTGGGAGTTTATCAATCAACACATGTGAATGCATGCGGACGGGAAAAAGTCAGTTCTCCGTCTCTTTATAATAACAGGACACACAACTTACTTGTTGGGCATTCACGCACATAGGAACGGTTATAAACAGAGCCGGTAGTCGGAGCGAGAGGGTCAGTCTCAACTTAATCCTACTGCAGCTCTGCCTCGGGATGAGTGTGCGCGCTGCAGGCTCTGTTTGGCACGCTCCCGCGAGAGCAGAGAGCAGAGACATCCTGGTCATGCTCAAACTTTATTACAGGGTGAAAGTATGGAAATTCGCCTCCTCTTCCACTCCCTCACAGTCATAAGGATGCATTTAGGTACCGAAACATGGTACCGTTTGATTTTACGTGAATCGGTACTCGCCAGTACCGACGGAATTCGGTCGGTACCTATAAAAGTACCGAATTCGGTACCCATCCCTAAGTATGTGTTTAAATGTTGAGTATAAATAGATGCATTCACCTGCAAAGATGATGGAGGACAGAAACATTTTAGGAGTGGTTATCTGGACATACTACTTCTTTCTATGCATAGGCATATAAAAAATGAAAATAAATGAATAAATAAAAAATAAATAAAGAGACAGAACAAATGTACAAACAGCAGCTTCTACTGGAAAAGGAATGTACCAAATACAGGAAGTCATCCGGAAGTGGTCGAGTGAGCGGTTTGTATTGGCGGAGAGAAACGAACCATCCTGCCAATCACAGGTCAATCTGATTTATCCTTACAAAATAAAAGCCAAATGACATTTGAAAAAAAAGCAATAATCTTGGATATTTTCAATCAGAGATTATAAATAAATCTCAGTTTCCACTGAGTCATTATAGTTCAGACTGATAGTGGACAACCTTATAATGTAATTCGCAATTCTCCTCCGAAACGCTTGAGGGCAGTGTGGTCTCTCTGATAGCCGGTCGCCTGCTTCCGGTCCTGCTACGATCTCTGTTTACTTTTCCACATCGATTCAGAGCGTGTTATGTTAATCTGCAGCTGATACATGTTGCTGTTTATCATACAGACATGATTACATGAAGAATAGAGAGGAGGAGATGAAATACACGGCCGATGTGTGGCCGATGTCCGGGATCCCGGAAGTGCTGTGAATGCGGGAAAGACAAAGCCGTCGAGCGGACCAATCACAGAGCTTGCGGTCCGCGTCGGCTCTACGCGTAGTTACATTTTGGAGGAGGTGCACGTCAGCTACGTGCGTAGGCCTCTGCGTAGGTACGGGAGCTATGCGGACCTACGGCGTAGGCTACGCCGTCGATTCGACGCAGAAGTATAAATCATCCTTTAGACACACATCTGCTGAGACCGTGTTGGAGAGAGGGATAGAGGGAGATGAAGAGAGAGAGAGAGATGATCGTGGTGAGACGTTGACATTGTCTACCTGTATCCACAGGCGACTACACTCTGAGTTACATCACTCCATCCCACGCCAAGTCCTCGGTGGTGAAGAACACCTTCTACGCCGGGAACGGAGTTTTCAGCAGCTCATCTTCTTCTTTGGACATGTATGGCTGAAGTTCAGCTCTAGAGACATGAGGAGGCGATATCATGCTGACAAAGCCTAAAATGTCCTAAAACGCCCAAAAGTGGTGTTATTACAGAAGTATTCTTTGTGTCGTGATTGTCAGAATTAAAGTATATTTCTTCATAAATTCTCGTCGTTGTTTTGCGTTTGATCGATTTGGACTCCAGCCTTCCTCTTGTGCAAAAACAGCAATGTCTGTGGTTTTCTGATACTTCCTATGAACAGTCTACACTCATACAGGTGTAAGGTTAAGCATCTGCAAACCTGATACCCCTGTGTGATTGAATATGAATGGACTCCTGGCCTGGGGTCGTTCAGAAAGTGGAACATCTGATACCTCACTGAGCCCCTTGTAGGAAATGTTACACACCACTACATTTAATATTTAATTTCTAATCTAATAATTCCACTGTGCTCTGGTCATCTCCAGTTTTGACCACAAAGGGGCACCAGTCTGTCTTTGAAGGAGTTAAATCGCCATCTAGTTCACCGCAATACAATCCTGTAATGTTTTTTTTTAAGTGTGGTCTTATGAATTAATTTCACTATTGCTCCTGCTAGCCACAATGCGTGCCGGTGAGCTCTTCTACTTTAATGAGAAAAATCCCAGAGGACCGGCAGGTAAGCTAGGCTATTTTCTCTGCAGACAGTGTCGCCTATTTACCTTATTTTCTCCAAAGTTAAGAAAATATGGTCCAGGAACTCATCACAGTGCAAATGCATGCAACAGCAGAAAAAATGGGAGTCATTCAGTTTGCCGTCAGAAACCCCCTTTGTTTTTGCACTATTTCCATACGCACCTCGAAGACCAGTGTTCTTCCGCTACATGAGCACTGATACACGCCGATCAGCTGTTTGGATCTGCCTGCACTTTTGGAACAAAAACTACAAACTGCAAAAATGAGTGATTCTGACAGCGATGATGACATGCCTTTTACTGTGGACACAAGAGGAAACCTCTATAAAGCAGAGTTTACAGAGGAAGAACTCCACATGGAGACCCAACGTACTGAAGAAGAGAGGGGAGAAAGTTCTGTGCTAACAAGTGAGCAGGAGAGATCCCACGTTACCTGGTGGTGCCGGTGTGTAAACTGTGAGCCCATGCCAACGAACCCAGAGAGCTTCTGCTGTCAGGAGAGGGACTTAGTGACAACAATACTTCAGGACCTTTCTGAATCAGAGGATACCAGCGGCTCACATACGGCTCCAGTCTGCATCACTCATCATCCAGAGTTCCCTGCTTTACAGGAGGTTTGCTTCTTTGAACAGCCGGAATAAAGACAGGTAAGTCCCATCTTTTAAATTTGCAGAGTTTAATTCACTTTAAAGACCGATATCGCTACTTGATCTCGCTACGTGCTTGTTGATCCAAACAGCTGATCGGCGCGTATCCGTGCTCATGCAGCGGAAGAACACCAGTTTGCGAGGTGCGTCTGAAAATAGTGCAAAAACAAAGGGGGTTTTTGACAGCAAACTGAATAGCTCCAATTTTTCTACTGGTGCATGCATTTGCACCGTGATGAGTGCCTGGACCATATTTTCTTAACTTTGGGGAAATTACGCAAATTAGGAGGCCCTGTCCGCAGAGAAAATAGCCTAGCTTACCTGTCGGTCCTCTGGAAATTTTCTCATTAAAGTAGAAGAGCTCACCGGCATGCATTGTGGCTAGCAGGAGCAATAGTGTAATGTAACTTATACGACCCCACTTCAAAAAACCTGAAATATCCCTTTAATTTTCTCAGGATGTGTTTCTCAAACAGCTAAGTGACACTCAGGAGACAGGAAACAGCACTTTGTTGTTAAATGAAAGTTTTACTTTGCATAAAAAGTGAAGGGTTTCAGTTTGACTTGCAGATAACACATTTTGTCTTTTAAAGGTCCAAAAACATGGTTTTCTCATTGTGATAATTTTTGTTATATTTGAATAACCAAAAACACCGGTGCTTCTATAAAATAGTTCCACTGATGTGCCAATTTCTATCAAATCAGGTGCCCTAAAGTCTTCGAAGAGTCTGTGATGTTTCAGAATGATTTTCTGGATGAGAAAGGACGTTAACCGGTTGGGGAGATGAGGAAGCCGGTGAAGGTGTGGCTGGTGCTCTCGCTCGGTGCAATGGAGTTGTATTTGGTGAGCTCCAGTGACACTGTCTCCCCGACATCCAGCTCCAGCATCGCCGACCCCGAGGTGACGAGGAAACCTTCAGACGAGTCACACAGCGTCATCTTAACGTCAGTGACCTTCATCAGCTTCATACACACCTGGATGTGATCAAATATAAACAACCAAGAGCAAGATTTTAACAGTTAACATTTAACATTTTAACATTAAATATTATGTCATATCTGTGTTTGAACAGGTTGTCCGGGTCTTAAGTATACTAAGCCACATAAGTTACAGCCTGTTTTAAGGTCTTGAGAAGTTAAGCCAATGTTCAAGTGCAAAAACCTGTGTCACAGACATGTATGCTGCAGTGAGGGCTTTTAAAACCAAGTTGCGCCTGTGGGAGACGCAGATGCTGCAAGAAAACTTGAGCCATTTTCCGTGCAGCCAAACTACCTTTGTGAACAACTGTTCTCTTTGATGAAGTTAAACAAAACATCTCACAGGAGTCGTCTTACTGATGAACACCTTCACAGCTCAGAGCCTGACCCCAAACATTGATGAACTTACATCCAAGATGAGATGCTGAGTATCTGGCTTAGACTAGTGTGCATCACAGAGCAGCAGACTGAGCTAAAATGTTTCCTTTTTGCACTTTTTCTTGCTACCACAGGGCATTTTTGGTTTTTCTTTGCAGAATTTTTTTTGCTAATGTTGTTGGCCTGTGGAAAAATATATTCATAAGAAATTAGTAAAGCTCATTCATTAGATAAGCTGCAGATTGAGCAATAAGAAATGAATTCAACATATTTTTCATTTTTTAAATGTTGATAGCAATAACTTAAGCTTTGCTAGTTCAATGTTCAATATGTGCAATAAGTTCATTTCAATAAGTTTTGCAATAAACATTAAACCAGTCCGGCCCTTGACTTGCACCGATTTTTTTATTTTGGCCCTCTGTGTATTTGAGTTTGACACCCCTGGTCTATGGTATGAGGCTGCTGGCTAAAGCTAACTACTTGAGAAATTCCAAAATTCTTTGTTCTCATCTCTCATTCAAACCAAGAAATATAACATACAAGGAACCAGGTTAGGAAAAAACCAAACTGTATAAATATGGACGTGATATCCGTGACGTCACCCATCTGTTCCTGAGCGCTATTTTGAAGCTAATGGACGGCGTCAGCCATATTGGAAATGCGGAACCTCCTAGCCAACAACTGTGTTCCCGACCGGCATTCGTCAGTCATGTCCTTATTTGGGCAAAAACTCATAATCTTAACATCTTCTGAACCGTCGCGTTAGAAAAAAATTCACCCACCGTACAGTGTGTGCCGATAGAGAAATTAACTACGAAGGGCCAAGCTGTTTTTTGAACCAGGCTGTAAACATGTTTATTAATGCTGCAAAGATCGTCTTTATCCCATTCATGTCTATGTGCTTTTCGGTGTTTCTGCAGCCAGCCTCAAGGGGATTCTTGATGATTTGCAGTTTCTAACACTTCCGCATGGGCTTCATAGTTTGAGACCGGAGGTTGCCGCTTGGAAGAAACACAGCCTCATTTCATATGTCAATCAATCAATCAATCAATCAATTGATCAATCAACCAATCAATTAGTCAACCAATCAAGCAATCAAGCAAACAAGTTACAGTGGCAAGGTCAAACTTCCTTTAAAAGGCAGAAACCTCCAGCAGGACCAGACTCATGTTAGACACACATCTGCTGAGACCGAGAACGTAAAGTGCAGTCTTTGTCTCTCCATTGTGGTTAGGGATGTTCACGTTTAGTCAATGAAACAATTCAAGTTTGTCACCAGAATTATCAGTTAATAATAGTTTTCTCATTGTTGGCCTGACATGCCACTAAACTGTACCGCAGGCATCCACCACTAGCCGGCACTGTAGCTCCATCATAAAGCTCTACTACCTGGATGTAAACAAGTACGGGTGACAGATGTCATCTGGTTGCACGGCATGGTTTGTCATGTTGATCTAGTAAATGGAGATAAAATTGTATGTAGGCTGAGTCTGGGTAAACTGACATATAACCACTCCACCAGAAACAGGAGGTACCAGCACTGGCATGACGACGTTAACCTGAATGCTGGTGGTGCTGGCTCTGCTAGTGGTTGCCAATTTGACATGTTTACCTGCAGACTTTGTAATATGTGTTTAGTCGTGTTCAATTGTGCACAATTGTTTTTTTTTAATGATAATATTTTTTGGGGCTTTTTGCTTTTATATTGGTGGACAGCTAAAGAGAGACAGGAAATGTGGGGATTAGAGAGCGGGGGAAGACATGCAGGAAATGGTCGACCCGCTGGAAATCAAACCGGCGACCCCTGCAATGAGGACTGTAGCCTCTGTACGTGGGCGCTTAGACAACTAGGCCACCAGCGCCCCAATTTTGGACAATTTTGACTGTTCTGAGTTTTTTCTCACAGATTAGTAAGCTAGTCTGAAGTCTGGAGTACTTAAAAAAGGTTCTTCGCTTTATCTACTTAGATTTTTGTACCAATGGTTAAATGACCAAATCTGACTCAGGCAAAATAAAGTGAATCAAACTTTGAGACTGAAAAGTGAGAGAAATCAGAAAGACAGAGACGGAAAGACAAACCAGTTTTATTACTCCTCATACTCACTCTGCTCTTTGCCGAAATGTGGTAACTGAAGAAGTAAATGCCTTTGATGGCACTGGTGTAGACCCCATTTGTGAGCATTTCTCCTTTAAACTGTTGGTCCAGGTCAGGCTGGATCTCCCTGTGGGACGTTTACACATTCGACATAAAACATGTCAGGTTTTATCCATTATTTCATGGTTGTTGTTCTTTCTACATCATTAAAACAAACATTTCAATCTTTTGAGATCACACATCAAACAGTTTTCCTTTTCCAGGTAACGTCTCATTTATTTATAATTATTATTTTTTCCACCAAACAGCACTGACTTGTTGAAGTCGAGAGTGGTGTCCATGTCTGCCAGCTCTGTGGTGACCCGTTTGTAGGAGAAGAAAGATTTCTGCATGCTGGAAGGGCTGAAGGGTCTCCCCTTCTCCCCTGGCAGGCCGGGATTACCAGGAGGTCCTGCAAGGCCTATGTCCCCCTTCAGCCCTGGCCGTCCAGGGGAGCCCCGCAGTCCTTGTAACCCCTTCTGGCCCCTGACAGGTTGACCTGCCTCACCTGCTCATACAGAGAGTCGACTACGTCACAGTGTTGTGTGGGCCGAGACTAAGTTGAAAAGTTGGTTTTATATCATAGCAGTGGATTCAAATTAGGCCATATAGAATATTTCGTAACAGGAGGAAATGTTAAAAAAAAGTCCCTCAAAGTTCTCGTACTGAATTTTGTAAGAAACATAAAAACTACAATAATTTCCAATCAAACAAAATAAACTACTCAAAGTAAAATAGCCATGAAATAGCTCCAACAATATTAAAAACATTGGAAAAATGTGACGCTAAAATGTGTTTGATGTCTTAACATCCAGGATGAACTCACCAGGGTCTCCTTTCTCTCCCTTTAGACCGTCTAACCCATTAGGGCCATGTGTGCCAGGTATCCCAGGAATCCCTGGAAACCCGCTGCTGCAGGACTGCGTGACGCCCAGGTCAATGTGGAGCAAGAGCAGGAACACTGCAGTACTGCAGCTCAGCCACCAGGGGGCCTGCGTCAACACACAGATACACATAAAATGGTTGTTGTGGCTTAGGAGGCATTTTATTGTTTTATCATCTGTGGACTTACCTTCAACTTAAAACAGAATCAATGCATGTTGGACCTTAATTATGACTACATATCAAACCAAACATCCAGTCTTACTCTTAAAATGTAATGTTTTTTACATTTCGGGGACTTTTTCTTTGCCTCAAGTAAATTTTTTTCCATAGCTGACTCAAAAGTCTTGAGTGTATTTGCTTATTTTGTATTTTATCACCAAGATACAACCAGTAACACCCACACAAAACACATTTTGGTGACACTGTGAGTATCTAATGACCAAAAAACAAATTTACTGAAGGAAACTAAGTGCTTTAACCTATGTCACACTTGTCATATGGAAGATTCAACAAACGGTCTTCACAAAAAGGTTATAGAAATGCAAAATTCTGACAATTTAACTTGATTTTGTGCATTTATATTTACATTTTAAACCCTTTAAGATCATACAGAGGACACCATGGCAAAGAGAACAGCTAAAAATCAAGATTTCAGGATACACCATGAAACCAACCAAACTTCTGTATCAGCAACCTTTCAGACAAACACATGATTTCTTTCTCTCTCTTAGTCCGTATAAATGTATGTTTTATTTTACCGTTCTTTAGTTTTACATAAAATCCTCACCATTTGCAGGTAATGCAGTCACGCGCGCTGTGGTGGAGCGGTAGGTTGATCCAGTGAGGAGCTGAGGAGCTGTTCTGTTCACGGTGGCAGCTGCAGCTCAGTCTGGAGAAAACAGGAAGTACAACTGTTCCACAGATTGTGATCTCTGTTCTGTTGGTGTTCATTAAAATCCCTTTAAGGACACTGACTGAAACAGCAGCTCAGATAACTCGCTTTGTAGCAGCAGTGTGATGAAGTTTTTCCTCCTTACTGACAGAAAATAAAACTATTTAATCTCAGATAAAAAACTCATATGGTAAAAACAAGATTTTACTCCAGAATTGATCTGCTTAATCTTACATGACTGTCCATTATGACACCAAGATTGGTAACTGTGGGTTTCACGTAAGGTTGCACGGAACCCAGGTCCATAACAGGGCCTTGACAGACTCCAGAGTGATAACCACTCATTGACGCATCACTGTAATTAAAATTGTGATATATTTCACTCTAAGCATTCAAAGTACCTTTATTTTGAAAACTGTCGGTGCATTTTCTTGTAATACTAACTTTAATTTAAGTGAACTGTCAGAGCCAGGACTTCTGTGCAGAAATGTGTGTATGCAGGCCTGCTCGTAGTACCTAGAGTCTCTTAAAATAGTATGGGAGGTAGAACCTTCAGTTATCAGTCCCCTCTCCTTTGGAATCATCTACTAGTCAGGGTCCTGGAGGCAGACACCCTCTCTACTTTTAAGAGTGGGCTTCAAACTTTCCTTTTTGATAAAGCTTATTGTTAGAGCTGGATCAGGCTTGGACCAGCTCTTAGTTATGCTGCTATAGGCTTAGACTGACACACTGGGATCCTGTCTTTCCCTCTCTCTCTTCTCTCTGCCTGTCTCTTACTTTAACTCTTCCTGTCCCATTAAAATAACTAACCATAGACCTTTCTGGAGTCCCTGAGCTCCCTTGTCTCTTAGGTTCCTCTGGATATCTGCTGCTGTGGACGTGCCAGACTCCAGCTGCTACAACTACTACTATCTGTCTCACCACTATCATCTCTCTCTCTCTTCATCTCCCTCTATTCCTCTCTCCAACACAGTCTCAGCAGATGCGTGTCTAACATGAGTCTGGTCCTGCTGGAGGTTTCTGCCTGTGTTTTGGATTCCACGTATCCTGGCGCTTCGGCCTCTGGTTTGATTCTCTCTTAACCTTGTTTGGTCTTTTGTCCTTTCTTGTTTTATTGTGTAGCTTAAATTAAAGCTCTAATCTCGATTCCTTTTCCCATAGTGATTTTATATTAAAATGATCTGACACAGCAGCTCTCCCTTTGGAGGAAGTGAAAGTTTCACAAGATGTGCAGAAAAACTCAACCTGAAGAAGATGTGATGATGAAGCGTTATTAAATGTTTATGACTGAAAAACATCTTGTCTTCAAATTAACATTTAGTTCTGGTTTTCTCTGAACTTCCTCTCTGCTGCAGGCTCCAAGCGGACTGGTTTCCTGGCATGCGGAGTCTGGACGTCAGTATCTGTTCCACAAAATATTTAATTCCCTCCACAGTATCAATCAAAAAAAGAGATGGTTATTTATTTTGAAGACTACATCCTGTAAAATATGCCAGTTTGTTGTTTTCTGTCTCTCAGATCCTCTTTTTGTTTCTTACATTTTGTCCTTTTAAAAGTCAGTGAATGTGTCTCTGACGGGACAACGCTTGATTAACACCACAACGTTTAAAAAAGTGTGTCAGTGTTTTTATTACACATCATTTTGCTCAAAGGACTAAAACTTTGGAAGGTCCTCTCATCATGTGAATAACTAGTTGCTCTTTCTTTAAAGAACAAGGACTTTGTTTGGCCCCATTAAATACTCTGAAGGATCTCTACAGAACCAGGTGGAGAGTAGGAATCTTTCATAGATTCCTACAACATCAAGAGAGGATCAGATCCAGTCCCATCTTACAGACAGGACTCAGTCTGATCTCATCTAATCCACCATGAGCAGAGCACTTTGCAGCATTTAGCAAGTTACAGTGGCAAGGACAAACTTCCTTTAACAGGCAGAAACCTCCAGCAGGACCAGACTCATGTTAGACACACATGTGCTGAGACTGTGTTGGAGAGAGGGATAGAGGGAGATGAAGAGAGAGAGAGAGAGAGAGAGAGAGAGAGAGAGAGAGAGAGAGAGAGAGAGAGAGAGAGAGAGATGATAGTGGTGAGACGGATAGTAGTAGTTGTAGCAGCCGGAGTCTGGCCCGTCCACAGCAGCAGAGATCCAGAGGAACCGACGAGACAAGGGAGCTCAGGGACTCCAGAAAGGTCTAAGAAAAGAAAAAAGAGAGGGAGACCAGAAGAAAGAAAAAGAGTAGAATAAATGGTGAGAGAATGACAGAAGGAAAGGACTGGATAAGTAAAGGAGACAAAGGATGAAGAAACATGGAAAGAAAGAAAGAAAGAAACTAAGAAGCAATAAAAAAGAGAAAGAAGTAAAGAAAGCAAGAAAAGAAAGAAAGACAGCAACAAAGAAAGAAAGAAAGAAAGAAAGAAAGAAAGAAAGAAACTACTCACTAAGAGGCAACTCTGGAAAGTTTTATATGTGGCAATCCTTTCTATCCTTCAAAACTCTGAAGTTTTTGCCTCCTGATTAACAACCCCCCACCCCCCCATGTCTGTCTGTTCATCTCCTTGTTACCTTGTTGTATTTATTTTTGTTTATTAATTAATTTTATTATGTTTAGTCTTATTGATACATTACCAATATAATTGTTATTAAAATTATTACTATATATTGATATTGTTTGGGAGATATGTCATGTCTTGTTTTCTTTTATCTTACTCTATGCTCACTGAAAAATTAAAAAAAAAGGAAATTATGGCTTGTTGTATTATTGTTTTTGTTCTTCAATACTTGGGATGCACAGTATTCCTGCAATAGTCACTCACTATACATCTCTTTTCTTTTGTGACTTCCGGTGATGTTCCGGTAAACTTACCATATTTCTCAATAAAAATATTTATAAAAAATAAAAAAAAGAAATAAACTAAGATGCAATAAAGAAGAAAATAGAGAAAGAAGTAAAGAAAGCAAGAAAGAAAAGAAAAGACAGAAAGTAAGGAAAATGGAAAGAAAGAAAGGAAAAACAAATAAATGAAAGAAAGAAAGAAAGAAAGAAAGAATGAATGACAGACCCAAAAAAGGAATCTACGGCAGAGATCCAGAGGAACCTACAAGACAAGGGAGCTCAGGGACTCCAGAAAGGTCTATAGTTAGTAACTTTAATGGGACAGGAAGAGTTAAAGTAAGAGACAGGCAGAGAGAAGAGAGAGGGAAAAACAGGATCCCAGTGTGTCAGTCTAAGCCTTTAGAAGCATAACTAAGAGCTGGTCCAAGCCTGATCCAACTATATATATAACTATAAGCTTTATCAAAAAGGAAAGTTTGAAGCCTACTCTTAAAAGTAGAGAGGTTGTCTGCCTCCCGGACACTGACTGGTAGATGATTCCGAAGGAGAGGGGACTGATAACTGAAGGTTCACCACGAGCAGGCTTGCATGTTTGGAGCGTAGTGTTCTAGAGGGGCGATAGGGCACTATGAGCTCTTTAAGATAGGAAGGTGTCTGACCATTAAGAGCTTTGTAGGTCAGAAGAAGGATGTTTGTAGAAAAACTTACACTGGAAACATTCCTCAACATAAACTTACTTCCACTCGTGATGTGTTTTTATCGTGTCTGTAGAGGAAGTTGAGCTTTTGAAAACAGCACTCTTGTTCAGTTTGATTCTGTTCATTTTATTGTGTCTTGTTCACTTCACAGAGACTTCACATACAGCTGAGAAGGTTAAATAAAGGACAATAAAGAGTGAAAATGAAAAGAAATCAAAAGTTTCTCTTTAAAGTTTTAAAAGAATTCTTCACAAAGGAAGGTAAGATATTCATGTTTTTATTTTTAGTCTTTGCTGGGAAGCTGTTTAACCAAAGTGACAGGAAAGGCTGTATTATGATATCCTGGATCAGTGCTGGTGCAGCAGGAACCCGGAGAAGATGCTGTAACCGGCTGGTTTTCCTCTCATCCCTCTGTTGTCTGTCGTCTCCAACCAAAGCTCCTGATCCTTCGACATGTAGACCGCCATGCTTCCTGAAGTCACCTGGAACCAGATTTGATAATGCCTCGTTTTACACAGTCATAATGAGTCCTGCTGATGTTTCTGTGGTGACTTTGATTTGATCTACATCCATAAACGGTTCAATAAATCCTGGGAGTTGTTGGATGTTCGTACCTGTCGCCTGCCGCGGCGATGATCCCAGAACACTGTCATCTCTACGCCATCCAGCTTCAGCACCACACCCAGTCGGTCGTCTAAAGAGGCGTGATACACAAAGTAGTACGTTCCCGGGACCCGACACCTGAGACAAAACAAACACATCGAGCTTCATCATACGAGATGTTTGTATCACAGCTTCTTTGTCTCTATTTCACTGTAAAAACTCCAAACCACGCACATGTTTTTATTAGGGATGCTCAATATTGGCTTTTCTGCCGATATCCGATATTACGATATTGTCCCACTCTTAATTTCCAATACCGATATCACCCGATACCGATATATTCAGGCTTTTTACACCAAAACTGTTTGGTAACGACATAACATATCTCCTATTGTGGAATTAACACATTATGCCTAATTGTATTGTTATGCCTCACTGGATGCATACATAAATGCAACATGGCTTTCCAAATGTACACACTGTTTGTGCAAAATAAGAGAACAACTTCAACTTAAGTTGTGGAAAAAAGTGCCAATATGGCACTGCCATATTTATTATTATTTTTTAGAGATTTTAGAGAGAAACATTTTGCCTCAAACAACACAACAATATCAAAACAAGGAAGATGCATATCTTCAGTCCAGATTAGTGAACAAACATAGACCTCTTTTATTCCAAGTTCAATGAATGAGTAAATGGCCATAACTTGGCAAATAATACAATCATTAATATATGAACTGGGCTCCTTCGCTCTGCTCTCTCAAAATAGTGCAAATAAAAACAAGAAAGATTCTTCTTGAGATGGGAGATCAAATTTGATGTATTAAAGGAAGACGCCTTGTTTCCTCCTCGCATAACCAACACTTTGCAATCATTGCAATTTACAAATTTACGATTCATAGGTGACATTTGGAAATAGTTCCAAACCACGGACATCTCATGCACCGGGTGAGAAAGCTTGTTAGCCACGGTTAGGAACCCACGAGTCTAGCATGTTGTCGTTGTTGTTGTTATACATCATCAAGCGCGTGCCTATAAGCGTCCCATGCTGCGTTCATGCAGGCTCTGAATTGTTAAAGCCTACTGAACAAACAGCGGTTATAAAAAACAGATACCGATAATTCCCGATATTACATTTTTAAGTCAATGTCGGCCGATAATATTGGAGGGCCGTTAGTATCGCCCAGATAGTTTTTATCTTAAAATGGCTCTTTAGACTTGATATGAGCTGGATTCACCTGATAAGGCTAAAAAATGTCATATTACAAGATATTTCAAGCTGAAAATAATACATAAATTGCTTGTGATGAGAAAAAAAATCTGCAACTGCGGTAAGAAACATTTCCGTGTCAAGTTTCTTGTAATAAGGGTGAAGTTTTCTCACCTGAATTTTCCCGTCTCTGTGTCGTAGTCATCGTTGATGTTGGTGATGACATTTAAGAACTTGATCACGCTGGATCTGTCTGGGACATTGTTGGTCGCTCTGGCCACACTGAAGCCGGCTTTCTCCTGGACTCCAACAGACCTACATCCACAAAGTACAGGTACAACCGTAAGTGAGGCTTAAATAAGGATCAACCTTTGGACACTCTGCGTGAAAGGCCTTTGGTTCAGCTAAACTGGAGGAGTTCATTCATGTTCATTCATACTCTTTGAAACTATTGAGATATTCTGGCCTCAGTAATCTCAAAGTGAATCCATTTGATTGCCTTTGAGATGTTGCTCTATGGGTGTTTCAGTTTGTAACATTGTAAAACATGTACGTAGTCTCAGTGACGTTTTGAAGCCCTGCAAAATCAAGGAATCCCCATTACAGCACATGCTGAAATGTCCATTTTTACATTGACACAGTGGGATCCTATCTTGCTCCCCCACCAAACAAACTTACTTTAACCCCCCCTTGTCCCATTAAAGTTATTAACCATAGATCTTTCTGGAGTCCCTGAGCTCCCTTGTCTCGTAGGATCCTCTGGATCTCTGCTGCTGTGGACGTGCCAGACTCCAGCTGCTACAACTACTACTATCCGTCTCACCACGATCATCTCTCTCTCTCTTCATCTCCCTCTATCCCTCTCTCCAAAACGGTCTCAGCAGATGTGTGTCTAACACGAGTCTGGTCCTGCTGGAGGTTTCTGCCTGTTAAAGGAAGTTTGTCCTTGCCACTGTAACTTGCTAAATGTTGCAAAGTGCTCTGCTCATGGTGGATTAAGATGAGGTCAGACTGAGTCCTGTCTGCAAAATGGGACTGGATCTGATCCGGTCTTGATATCTGGTCTTTGTCAATAATAGAACATAGAGTATTGTCTAGACCTGCTCTGTTTGGAAAGAGTCTGAGGATAACATTTGTCATGATTTGCCGCTATATGAATAAAGATTGATTGATTGAAACCTAATGATCCGATCCGTACAGGTCTTTTTAGTAATAAAGAAATTAGCTGTCATGAATGACACTATTTGTTTGTACCAGGCTGTAAACCTGTTCCTGGAGACAGCCTCAAGTGGACACTCATGGAGCTGCAGTTTATACTCCACGTCATATATTAGCACCCCTTGTTTCCGACTGGTTTAAAATATTATCAGTTTGTATCAAGTAGACTGTTGAGATGTTGGATTCAGAGGAATAAGTATAAAAGAAGAGTTACCCTGGTTCTCCTGGTTCACCTAGGGTTCCAGGTTTTCCTGGGATACCTGGCGTTCCCCCCTCGCCGCTCTGACCTCGTTTACCAGGATATCCCGTCAGCCCTGGCCCCCCCTTCTCTCCTTTCTGAGGGCCAAGGCCGCCCTGCCACGCCGCCCCTGTGACAAAAGATTTTACATTTATGCTTGTGTTCTTTGTGTGTGTGTGTGTGTGTGTGTATGTGTGTGTGTGTGTGTGTGTATGTGTGTGTGTGTGTGTGCGTGTTTGTGTGTGTGTGTATATGTGTGTGTGTGTGTGTGTGTGTGTGTGTGAGTACCTGGCTCTCCTCTCTGTCCTTTCTGCCCTTCTCGACCATCTCTCCCCGGCATCCCGGGTATACCTGAAGATTCAAAGATCAATAAACAAATAATACACACTCACACCTATACAAGATACACTCGCAAACACACACACACACACACACACACACACACACACACACACACACACACACACACACACACACACACACACACACATCATGCACACACCTGGCAGTCCTGGCATCCCTGTGGCCGAGCAGGTCTCATCTGCAGCCAGCAGGGGTGCGGCCAATGAGAGCAGGGTAGTGATGAGGAGGACACGATGATGGAGCATGATGGATGACCTGCCAAGGAGATGAGGAGACAAGGAGGTAAGAAAGGGAAGGAAAGAAAGAGGAAATAAGAGGGAAGGCAACAAGGACATGAAAACCCAGGAGATAAGGAATGAGGAGAGGAGACAAGAGGGCAAGGAAATGAAGGATGGAAAGGGAAAATAAGAGAGAAGGCAACAAGGAGATGAGAACCCGGGAGATAAGGAATGAGGAGAGAAGACAAAAGGGAAAGAAAATGAAGGAAGGAAAGGGAAAATAAGAGGGAAGGCAACAATGAGATAAGAACCCAGGAGATTAGGAATGAGGAAAGGAGACAAGAGGGTGAGAAAAAGAAGGAAAGGAAGTGGAAATGAAAAGGAAGGCAAGAAAGAGATAAGACCCCAGGAGATAAAGATTGTGGAAAGGAGACAAGAGGGTGAGACAAGGAAGGAAGGAAAGTGGAAATAAGAGGAAAGACAACAAAGAGATGAGAACCCAGGAAAAAAGGAATGAGGAGAGGAGACAAGGAACGATAGAAGATAGTCTTGGAAGTACAATTAGTGGAGGATAATTAAGGGGGAGGAGGAAGAGGAAAGATCGGTTGAGAAGAAAGGACATAGGGAGAGAGAGAGAAGGAAAGGACACATAGGACGAGGAAAGGAAAGAAGGAACATTGAAAGTAGAAAGAGCAGCGAAGGGAGGATGGAGGAAAGGAGGCAAGAGGTGCAGGTAGTGGTTCAAGGAGAGGTAGGAAAGAAAAGATAAGAGGAAAGACAAGGTTATAAGGAAACAAGGGAAGGAGAGGAGTTGAAGAGGCAGAAGATGGAATATCGGAAAGGAAAGGAAGGATAGGAGAGAAAAAGAGTAGACAAAGGAACCATCGTTGAGAAGGAAAACAGGGAAAAGAGGACAAACAGGTCTCCTTTAGAAACTCAAATCCCCCTCAGCTCCTCTGAACAACTGAATCATCACGTTTGATTACAACAATCAACAAATAGCAGATCGTCTCTAAAGAATAACTTCTGTTCAGCACATCATAACAGATATTAATGAAATTAAAATATAAAACTCACTTGAGAAAACCGGCAAAGGATCTCAAACCGTCCTCAGCAGACTGAGGAGAAGCTGAGAGACGAGCAGCAGCCAGGAGACAAAAAAATGAGTCAGTAACTTCTACGTAGGGTCAGATTTTTTCAGAGCCTGATGTGTGTAGTGCTGCAAATCTGAGAGAGAGAGAGAGAGAGAGAGAGAGAGAGAGAGAGAGAGAGAGAGAGAGAGAGAGAGAGAGAGAGAGAGACAGAGAGAGAGAGAGAGAGAGAGAGAGAGAGAGAGACAGAGAGAGAGAGAGAGAGAGAGAGAGAGGAATCATCCACCAGTCAGGGTCCGGGAGGCAGACACCCTCTCTACTTTTAAGAGTAGGCTTCAAACTTTCCTTTTTGATAAAGCTTATTGTTAGAGCTGGATCAGGCTTGGACCAGCACTTAGTTATTCTGCTATAGGATTAGACTGACATACTGGGATCCTGTCTTTCCCTCTCTCTCTTCTCTCTGCCTGTCTTTTACTTTAACTCTTCCTGTCCCATTAAAGTTACTAACCATAGACCTTTCTGGAGTCCCTGAGCTCCCTTGTCTCGTAACTTCCTCTGGATCTCTGCCGTAGATTCCTTATTTTGGGTCTGTCATTCTTTCTTTCTTTCTTTCTTTCTTTCTTTCTTTCTTTCTTTCTTTCTTTCTTTCTTTCTTTCTTTTCTTTCTTTCTTTATTTATTTATTTATTTCATTCTTTCATCCTTTCTTTCTTTTCTCCTTCCTTTTCTGTTCTTCTTCCTTTCATTCCCTTTTCCTTTCATTCTTTCTTTTTTTCATTCTTTCTTTCTTTCTTTCTTTTCTTTCTTTCTTTCTTTCTTTCTTTTTTTCATTCTTTCTTCCTTTCTTTGTTTTATCCTTCCTTTCTGTTCTTCTTCCTTTCATTCCCTTTTCCTTTCATTCATTCTTTCTTTCTTTCTTTCTTTCTTTCTTTCTTTCTTTCTTTCTTTCTTTCTTTCTTTCTTTCTTTCTTTCTTTCTTTCTTCATCCTTTTCTTATCCAGTCCTTTCCCTCAGTCATTCCTCAGTCTTTTCCTGATAAATAAAATTGATTGATTGACAGTGGCAATGTAAAAATGTGCACTGTGTGCTCTGACTACTTCAACTTTTGACTCATAAAAGGAGTCGTTCTTCCAATCTTACCAAAACAAAACACGGATAGGTTTCAAAATACAAAAAAAGAGGAAAGAGTTCAACTGTAAAATGTGCCAAAGTTGCAAAGGTTTAGAGAAAAGAAGAAGTACAAAAAACACGTTTCGCTTCTGTAGCCTCTGAGTCACACGAGGACTTTTTTTATGTAATCAAGTTAATGAACTGGTTTGTTTTTCAGAAGCATTAAGGATGACCGTAATGTTTATAATAGAATATAATTTACATTCAGCCCTCAACAGATGTCCATTAAAGTGTCTCCTGCTGAAGAACTGATCTGATACCTGAGATCAGGTAATACATGTGTGGAAATGATCAATCAATCTTTATTTATAA